>NW_006796847.1:275032-297398 GCF_000442215.2 Lipotes vexillifer | reverse complement strand
CACAGGCTCCGGACGCACAGGCTCAGCGGCCATGGCTCACGGGCCCAGCCGCTCCGCGGCATGTGGGATCTTCCCGGACCGGGGCACAAACCCGTGTCCCCTGCAGCGGGCAGGCGGACTCTCAACCACTGTGCCACCAGGGAAGCCCCAACATATTTTTTCTTCAACCTATTTGTCGTAGTTATTTTAAAGTCTTATACTGCTGCTTCCAACCTTGGGGTCTCTTTCTATTGACCTCTTAACATGAGTCACTCTTACCTTTTTAATGTTTAGTAGTTTTTAAATATATACTAGACACTGTAGAGGATATATTTTACTAACTATAGATTGTTGTTTTCCATGGTGTTTCCTGGGAAGTGGTACTCGTAAAATGTGGTCCTCTTAGAATACTGATGAAAAGCCCAAGGTGTTTACCAATGCCCTTTGCATAACAAGACTCCAACTCCAAACCCTGTCTTCCTTTGGGGTGAGCAGCTCAAGTCTCTGATCATCTTCTCCAGGCTTCCAGTTGATGTTTTTCCCTGGGGCTCTTGGAATATTGCCCCACACATGCACAGCCCAGGAGTCAGCAAAGGCTTGAGGAAATTTTATATGCATGTATCAGGCCTCCCTCCTCTGTGGCTCCTTATGTGCTGGAAGAGCTCCTTCAATGGCCAACTTCCCTGGAAGCTCCAAACTCCATCCTCTGGTTTCTCAGGATTAAAAAAAAAAAAAAAAAAGCTTTCTGCCTTGCCACTACAGGGACTGAGAAGTCACCTCAGGGAAAAGCACTTCATGCATCATTCTATGTTCAGTCAGGAGTTGTAAACTACACAAAAATTTCAACAGGAGAGATTTAATGTACAGTATTATTAACTATGTACCATAGTTACACTAAGAATTAATAAAACAGAACTCTAAAAATCATACCAACTCTGAGGGAAAACACCCAAGGAAGGAACAACTTGGAAAGAAGAGGGTGTGGGGCCTCTATCCAAGGCTGAGATTCAAATCTCATTGGAGAAGGTATGGCTGTAGCCCACTGGATGGTGGAGGAATTTAGCAGCTTGACCTGGGCCAGGATGGTACACAGTCAGCCAGCCAAGGCTGGCATTTCAGGAACCAGGGGTGAGGAAGACTGGTAATCTGGGAGCCCCTCTGGATGGCCCGGAGCCTGAGACTGATGAACAAGGAACTACAGACAGGGACTGACAAGCCCAAAGCCTCCTGCTGGAATGCCAAGAAACCAAGGCTGGCACACACACAACTGTGGTCCAGGACTGCAAGCGGGAAATCCTCCACCAGCCTGTCAGCAGGCAGGAGCTGGCAAGCAGAGAATGGCAGGCCAGAACTTGCATCAAAAACTTGTTCAAGATTGAGTGGCACTGAATGCCACACACACCAGGAATGGAAGCACACCAGGCTTGGGACGAAAATCCCCTTCCTTTTGCACCCTCCGTTGCAAAGGAGAGATGTCCACGGGATCCAAGAACGCAGTGAAGAGTGGATTTAGAGCTGAGTGGCACACCATACATATGTGGATCTTACCTAGTGTGATCCCCTTCTTTCAAGGGTTGAATTCTTTCCAGCTTTTTCACACTTTTGGTCCTCATTGCTATTATACAAATACAAATATATACATATATATCTCATCTCTCTTTCTGTATTCATGTCTCTGTCTCTCTCAAGAAAGAGAGATTCTGGAGTTTATCATTTTTATCCACTGAAGAATTGGCTGCTCAAGCACTTGTCCTTACAAGGAGCCAAAAGCCCTGGGAAATCATTTGACACAGAACCTAGGGAATACCGTAAGCAGAGAACTTCCACTATTTTGTTTCAGACTACCCACTGTGAGGTTTATGAGGTATATGGCCATCTTGGCATTCACAGTGCTCCTAAGTTTCACTAAAAATAAACCCTTGTCCAAAATATTCTCAGTTAAAAAAAAAAAAATGATTCCACTAGCTCTAAAAGAAATTGAGTTCATTCAAAAACCTATGAAAATGTCTCCTTTAATGGTCCAGATAATGCTAAACTACATCTCAAGCTCATATTTTGAAACATTAAACTCTTTCTCAAGATATTAATGCCCACATATAACAACGGCCATAAAATAATGACAAACTTTGAAATCATGTGCAGGGCAGAGATTAAAGTTTTATTTGTTTTAAGTCCACAATACCTCAAAACGTGTTGAAGGGCACACAGTTTGAAGGGTTGGCCCACACACAACTATTTCAGATATGACTAATCTCTACAACAAAGGTGGTTCCTAAACACGCCAGATGTAATATAGTATAGAGTTAATAATCTTTTTTATGTCTCTATATATGACTTTTCAATGTTCTAGGCAACAGCCCAATAACACAAAACCCTGCCGGAACCACTTAAAAGCAAAATTTTCTTTCTGGTTCTTTTGGCAACACTTTGTGAAACACCCAAGAAGAAAGCTATATTACAAACTCAAACAATTTTGGCATCAAACAGCATGGAAAATTGTTACTTGATAAAAGACATGTGTATCTTTTAAAAATGCTAAGAAAATAATTTAGCAATGGCAAAAAAACAGTAAGAGCTGCTTGTACGACATTGTAAGTGGACAGAGTATAGACAAAACTCCACAGTTGAATTAGATGTATCAGTCTGGGGAGTAATATATGATAAGGAGTTATAGGAATTAGACTTCAGGATGTGTGTTGCTAGGGAAGCTGTGTACTGCAAAGGTAGGTTCAAGGATCAGAGAAGGCTTCACTGATTAGTCAATGTCACTAGACAAGCACATCCCACCACCAAAGGCAGAAGGTGAGGGGAAGTCACGGAGAGGTCTGTGCAGCTACTGCCTCAATTGGTCCCCAGACCAGTGTCTGTCTGGTGGTGAACTGGGGTAACAGTCAATGCCTCTAATAGTCAGGTAGACAAGGCAGACGGAGTGAGACAGTGAGGACAGGGTGAAACTACCAGGCATCTTTGTGCCTGTTGGTAACACCATCTAACAACAAAAAGACTTTCAGAGAAAAATGGCTTCTGCTTCACTTCAGCCTTCCAAAACTCACTCACATTGTTCTTTTGGCCAATCTAACAAAGAAAAATAGTTCCCAAATAGCCAAATTGACAGAGCAATGCCTACCACAGATGGGTGTAATTCAGGTATCCACTACCATAGGATATAATTCAGAGATGCACAAAACTGTCATTAATTCACCCGCTTAACAGAACAGTTTGATAAGTCTAAATAACATTTTATGAATTTGAAAATTTATATGCCTTCGTGATAAAGTACCTCCTCACCATACTTTTTCCATCACTCTCCAATTTTTCTAAAATAAAAGAACCTCACATGGGAGTTGAAGTTCTTAAATCTGCCTGCAAAACTATTTTTTGGCCAGGAACTGGTAAGCTACCATGCAGATGTTAATACATATACTACACAAATTAATATAAGAAGCCCAAGAACTAAATGAGATCAAAATTTATTTCATCATCTGATTCTAGATGAACCCAAACCTTACAAGATTTCCTTTTACAGTCAAGGGAACCAAGAAGTTTTTCATTTTGAACCTTATTTCTTCCACCTAAATAATAGCATCTCTTTGCCAGTACACAGTACAGTTCATGATATGATCACGGAATTGCCTGGTAGTCTGGAGCTCTGTCATTTTTGGAAGAGCATAAATTAGAAGGGCTGCCTGTGTGCTAGACTCTGTCGGCTCTTGTCACATACAAAGTGTGGAATTGGACTGCCAGTTATGTATAATTCTTCAGGGTCCATGTAATTTCTCAAGCCTCCTTATAAATCCTGCCCTCTCCCAACTGTCCTCCAGAAGTCTGCACCTACTTTGAGCTGCAGTAAAATATCAAGAAAAGAAAATACTGTATCTCTGAGTTCATTTCTATTTATTTTAAAAAGCAGCTTCTCTTGCCAAATTCTGTAAGCCAGAGATCAGGATTTTAGAGATAAAACAAAAAGGCTTTGACAGCTCCAAGAGGCCTTTCTGCCTACTGCTTAAAACAGAGTATGTGTTTCCATTGGATGCTTCTTCCCATACATTCCATTCCCCACCTTTAACTTTCTCACCAGAAAACCACAAACATACCAAAGATTTCCAGTAATCCCCCAGAATGGAAATTTTTTCCCCAGGATCTTATTTTTCCATTACAATGCCATGAATGCAGGACAAACTACAGGAAGAAAGTAACGATCCTATTATTTTTGTTATCCTCTCTCCAGTCTGATTCTATGTCCTGTTTGCCTCATCTTTTGCCTGTCTTTTGCTGTTCTTACAGACACTTGCAATTGGACTGCATCCACAGGGCATTTTTTAAAAAATCGTCTAACACAGGTAAAGACAGATGTTCATATCTTATTAAGATACAGTTCCTAAAGAACACGTGTGAACCAGGGTAAGAGCATGAAAAAAATTGATATATGTTCTCTAAGGTTTCTACAGTATGTCCAGTTTTCTACTCCATGATATACAGAGTATAAAATCAGTTTCTATAAAAGCATTATATATTTTATACTATAAAAAGTCCACACAATTTTCAGAATTCTGACAGTAACATGTATTAAACATCTACTAGATTTGAGACACTATTCTGGATAATCAACACAAAAGAAAGGTTTAGAGTAAAATATGGTTAGTGTCAATTATACTAAAGAGTACATTATCACCCCAAAACAATCCTTGATTTCAAAACTTATTATAAAACTACAGTAATCAAATCAGTGTGCTACTAGAATAAAGACAGACGTATAGACCAGTGGAATAGAATAGAGAGCCCAGAAATAAACCCTTACATTTTTGGTCAAATTATTTGGTGCAAAGAGTATTCAATGGGAAAAGGACGGTCTTCTCAACAAATAATGCTGGGAAAAATGGATATCCACATGCAAAAGAAGTTATGCTCTTACCTAGCACCATACACAAAAACTAACTCAAAATGAAACAAAGACTTAAGTGTAAAAACTAAAATTATAAAACTCTTAGAAGAAAACGTAGGAGAAAGCTTCACAACACTGACTTTTGCAACAATTTCTTGGATATGACACCAAAAACATAGACAAAATTTAACAGATAAATTAGAGTATATCAAAATTAAAAGACTTATGTATCAGAGGGCACTATCAACAGGGTGAAAAGGCAATCCATAGAATGGGAGAAAATATCTGCATATCGTATCTGATGAGGCATTAATATCCAGACTATATAAAGAACTCGTACAACTCAACAAAAACACAACCCAATTTTTGAAAGGAACAAAGGACTTGAATAGACATGTCTTCAAAGAAGATATATAAAGGGCCTATTTTTACACAAATAGACTCTTCCTACAGATAAAACTTGATTAAAAATAATATGCCAATAAATTTGAACATATAAATAAAACAGATAAATTTCCAGAAAAATATAATGTGTCAAAATTGGCACAGGGAACATGACAAAGCCTTGATAATTCAATAACCATTACAGAAACTGAAATGTTAATGAACAGTAACAATCAGGTTCCAGTCCAATATGGCAGCATAAGACGACCCTGAACTAACCTCCTCTCATGGACACAATGAATCTACACTTACACACAGAGCAACTCCTCCTGAAGAACTGAGGGCTTACTGAACAGCTTCTGCACGACGAACAATAGAAGGACCACATAGAGATGGGTAGGAGAGATAGTACCAATGGGAACCCCACCCTACAACATGGCAACCTGCAGTAAGGAGGGACATCACCAAGGGGCCTGTACACAGGTTTGCCTGCCCTGGGGCATCATGGAAAATAAACAGTAGTTTAAAGAGCATCTATACTACATGAAGGAAATCCATTTACTAACCATAGAGCATCTGCCAAATGGGTGGGGTAGGGATAGTGGGAAATACCGGAAACTCTGGGATCAGAGGCACCACGGAGTGCCATTTTTTGCATTCACCCTCCATCTTGATAGTATAAACGAGAACACAGTCCAGGCACTCAAGCTGGCCTGCCAGTGCTGCCACAGTGTACCCCAGCCCCCTGAACCACACCAGCTCCAAGCATCTTGCCAAGTTAGCTCTCCTACAGTGCACACCAGGACCCCACAGCTAGTGCCCGTTCAAACTCCAGCAGTCCTTCCAAGGTGGCCCGAACACAGTGCACCCCAAGACCCCCAGTGGCCCAAGCCCACGCCAGCCCACCTGTCACAGTCACCTGGCCCACAGAGTCTACACAAGGTATATTCCTAAACAAGGCCAGGCCTTTAAGACCAAGAGACGTAGGTGTTCTGCCTAATTCACAGAAACACAGAAAGACTACCAGAATGAGAAGGCAAGGGTATGTTCCAAATGAAAGAACAGAATAACCCCCACCCAAAACCTACTAAAACAGAGATAATTTACCTGATAAAGAGTTAATAGTAATAGTCATAAACATGCTTACCCAACTCAGGATAAAAATAGAGAAAAAGACTATTGACAAAGAGAAACTATAAGAAAGAACCAATCAGAACTGAAGAATACAATAACTGAAATGAAAACTACACTAGATGGAATCAACATCACATTAGATGATACAGAAAAATATATCAGCAACCTGGAAGACTAAATAGTGGAAATCACCCAAACAATACCTCTCAATATTATCCATCATTTTTGATGTAAATAAACTAAATGCTCCAATCAAAAGACAGAGTGGCTGAATGGACAAAAAGAATGAGACCTGTCTATATGCTGCCTATAAGAGACTCATGTCAGATTCTGTACTCTGCAGAATACACGTTCTTTACTTTTTTTTTTTTTTTTCCTGCGGTACGCAGGCCTCTCACTGTTGTGGCCTCTCCCGTTGTGGAGCACAGGCTCCGGACGCGCAGGCTCAGCGGCTATGGCTCACGGGCCCAGCCGCTCCACGGCATGTGGGATCTTCCTGGACTGGGGCACAAACCTGTGTCCCCTGCATTGGCAGGTGGACTCTCAACCACTGCGCCACCAGGGAAGCCCGAATACACGTTATTTTCAAGTGCACATGAAACATTCTCCAGGATAGATGACATGATAGGGCACAAAACAAGTCTAAATAAATTTAAGAGGACTGAAATCAAATGAAGCATTCTTTTCCAAACATGAAACTAGAGATCAATTCCAAGTAGAAAACTGGAAAAAACAAACATGTGGAAACTAGACAACATGCTACTAAATAATCAATGGATCAAGGAACCCAAATTGGAAATTAAAATACCTTGAGGAGGGGATACCTTCAAGGTGGTGGAAGAGTAAGATGTGGAGATCACCTTCCTTTCCACAAATACATAAAAAATACATCTACGTGTGGAACAACTCCTACAGAACACCTACTGAACGCTGGCAGAAGACCTCAGACCTCCCAAAAGGCAAGAAACTCCCCACGTACCTGGGTAGGGCAAAAGAAAAAAGAAAAAACAGACAAAATAGGGACAGGACCTGCACCTCTGGGAGGGAGCTGTGAAGGAGGAAGTTTCCACACACTAGGAAGCCCCTTCACTGGTAGGGACAGGGGGTGGATGGGGGAAAGCTTTGCAGCCACGGAGGACAGCGCAGCCACAGGGGTGCGGAGGGCAAAGCGGGGAGATTCCCGCACAGAGGATCGGTGCCGACCGGCGCTCACCAGCCCGAGAGGCTTGTCTGCTCACCTGCCGGGGCGGGCGGGGGCTGGGAGCTGAGGCTCGGGCTTCAGAGGTCAGATCCCAGGGAGGGGACTGGGGTTGGCTGTGTGAACACAGCCTGAAAGGGGCTAGTGCCCCCCAGCTAGCTGGGAGGCAATCAAGGAAAATGTCTGGAACTGCCTAACAGGAAAGGGACCATTGTTTTGGGATGCATGAGGAGACGGGATTCAAAGCAACACCTAAATGAGCTCCAAAGATGAGTGTGAGACACAGCTACCAGCGTGGACACCAGAGACAGGCATGAGATGCTAAGGCTGCTGCTGCCGCCACCAACAAGCCTGTGAGCAAGCACAGGTCACTATCCACACCTCCCCTCCCAGGAGCCTGTGCAGCCCACCACTGCCAGGGTCCCGTGATCCAGGGACAACTTCCCCGGGAGAACACACGGTGCGCCACAGGCTGGTGCAATGTCACACGGGCCTCTGCCACTGCAGGCTCGCCCTGCATTCCATACCCCTCCCTCCCCCCAGCCTGAGTGAGCCAGAGCCCCCGAATCAGCTGCTCCTTTAACCCTGTCCTGTCTGAGCAAAGAACAGACACCCTCAGGTGACCTACATGCAGAGGCAGAGCTAAATCCAAAGCTGAACCCCAGGAGCTATGCAAACAAAGAAGAGAAAGGGCAATCTCTCCCAGCAGCCTCAGGAGCAGCAGATTAAATCTCCACAGTCAACTTGATGTACCCTGCATCTGTGGAATACCTGAAGAGACAACAAATCATGCCAAAACTGAGGCGGTAGACTTTGGGAGAAACTGTAGACTTGGGGTTTGCTTTCTGCATCTAATTTGTTTCTGGTTTTATGTTTATCTTAGTTTAGTATTTAGAGCTTATTATCATTGGTGGATTTGTTTACTGATTTGTTTGTCCTCTTCCTTTTTATATTTTTTTTTCCTTTTTCTCTTTTTGTGAGTGTGTATGTGAATGTGCTTCTTTGTGTGATTTTTATCTGTATAGCTTTGCTTCTACCATTTGTCCTAGGGCTCTGTCTGTCCTTTTTTTTTCTTTTTCTTTTTTTTCTTTTTTTTTAGTATAGTTTTTAGCGCTTGTTATCATTGGTGGATTTGTTTTTCGGTTTGGTTGCTGTCTTTTTTATTACTTTTTAGTTTTTGAATTTTAATAATATTCTTTATTTTAATAACTATTTTTTTTTCTTTTTTTCCCCTCCCTTTTCTTCTGGGCCGTGTGGCTGACAGAGTCTTGGTGCTCCAGCTGGGTGTCAGGCCTGAGCCTCTTAAGTGGGAGAGCTGAGTTCAGGACATTGGTCCACCAGAGACCTCCGGCCCCACGTAATATCAAGCAGCAAAAGTTCTCTCAGAGATCTCTGTCTCAACACTAAGACCCAGCTCCACTCAACAACCAGCAAGCTACAGTGCCGGACACCCTATGTCAAACAACTAGCAAGACAGGAACACAATCCCATCGGTTAGCAGAGAGGCTGCCTAAAATCATAATAAGTTCACAGACACACCAAAACACACCACCAGATGCAGTCCTGCCCACCAGAAAGACAAGATCCAGCCTCATCCACAAGAACACAGGCACTAGTCCCCTCCACCAGGAAGCCTACACAACCCACTGAACCAACCTTAGCCACTGGGGGCAGACACCAAAAACAACGGCAAGTACAAACCTGCAGGCTGTGAAAAGGAGACCCCAAACACAGTAAGTTAAGCAAAATGAGAAGACAGAGAAACACACAGCAGATGAAGGAGCAAGGTAAAAACCCACCAAATCAAACAAATGAAGAGGAAATAGGCAGTCTACCTGAAAAACAATTCAAAGTAATGACAGTAAAGATGATCCAAAATCTTGGAAATAGAATGGGGAAAATACAAGAAATATTTAACAAGGACCTAGAAGAACTAAAGAGCAAACAATGATGAACAACACAGAGCTTCCCTGGTGGCGCAGTGGTTGAGAGTCTGCCTGCCGATGCAGGGGACACGGGTTTGTGCCCCGGTCCAAGAAGATCCCGCTGAGCCTGCATGTCCAGAGCCTGTGCTCACCTGTGCTCCGCAACGGGAGAGGCCGCAACAGTGAGAGGCCCATATACCGCAAAAAAAAAAAAAAAAAAAGATGAACAACACAATAAATGAAATGAAAAATTCTCTAGAAGGAATCAATAGCAGAATAACTGAGGCAGAAGAACAGATAAATGACCTGGAAGATAAAATAGTGGCAATAACTACCACAGAGCAGAATAAAGAAAAAAGAATGAAAAGAATTGAGGACAGTTTCAGAGACCCCTGGGACAACATTAAATGCACCAACATTCGAATTATAGGGGTCCCAGAAGGAGAAGAGAAAAAGAAAGGAACTGAGGAAATATTTGAAGAGATTATAGTTGAAAACTTCCCTAATATGGGAAAGGAAACAGTCAAGTCCAGGAAGCACAGAGAGTCCCATACAGGATAAATCCAAGGAGAAACATGCCAAGACACATATTAATCAAACTATCAAAAATAAATACAAAGAAAAAATATTAGAATCAGCAAGGGAAAAGCAACAAAAACATACAAGGGAATCCCCATAAGGTTAACAGCTGATCTTTCAGCAGAAACTCTGCAAGCCAGAAGGGAGTGGCAGGACATATTTAAAGTGATGAAAGAGAAAAGCCTACAACCAAGATCACTCTACATAGCAAGGATCTCATTCAGATTCAATGGAGAAATTAAATAGAAATAAAAGGACTCCAAAATGGAAAGGAACAAGTTAAAATGTCAGTGTTTGCAGATAATGTGATACTGTATATAGAAAACCCTAAAGATTCCACCAGAAAAACTACTAACAATGAATTTGATAAAGTTGCAGAATACAAAATTAATATACAGAAATCTGTAGAAATTTCTATACACTAATAACAAGCTATGAAAGAGAAGTTAAGAAAACAATCCCATTTACAATCCCATCAAAGAGAGTAAAATACCTAGAAATAAATCTAACCAAGGAGGTTTACCTGTACTCAGGGAAACTTAAGACACTGATAAAAGAAATCAAAGATGACACAAACAGATGGAAAGATACACTGTGTTCATGGATTGGAAGAAAACAGTTAAAAGGACCATACTACCCAAGGCAATCTACAGATTCAATGCAATCTCAATTAAAATATCCATGACATTTTTCACACAACTAGAACAAGTAATCCTAAAATTCCTCCAGATAAGTGAAAGATCTTGAATAGCCAAAACAATCCTTAAAAAGAAAAACAAAGCTGGAGGTATCACACGGCCTGATTTCAAACTCTACTAGAAAACTATACTCATCAAAATAGTATGGTACTGACACAAAAACAGACACATGGATTAAGTGGCCAGAATAAAGAGCCCAGAAATAGACACACACTTGTAGGGACAATTCATCTAGGACAAAGGAGGCAAGAATATACAAAGGGGAAAAGACTACTTCTTCAATAAATGGTGTTAGGGAAACTGGACAGCTACATGAAAAATAATCCAACTGGACTATGGACTACTCTCATAGAATGCACAAAAATAAATTCAAAACGATCAAAGATTCAAATGTAAGTTGGAAGCCACGAAACGCCTAAAAGGATACATAGGCAGTAAGCTCTCTGACATTGGTTGGCTTTAACAATATTTTTTTGTATATGTCTCCTCAGGCAATGAAAGCAAAAGCAAAAACAAACAAATGGAACTGCACCAAACTAAAAGGCTTTTGCTCAATGAAGCAAACTATCAACAAAACAAAAAGGAGAAGGTATTTGCAAATGATGTATCCAATAAAGGGCTAATATCCAAGATATATAACCAGCTAATAAAACTCAGAAAAACAAACAACCTGGTTTAAAAATGGACAGAGGATCTGAATAGACATTTTTCCAAGACACACAAATGATGAACAGGCACATAAAACGATGCTCAACATCACTAGCCATCAGGGAAATGCAAATCAAAAACACAATAAGATACCACCTCACATCTGTCAACATGGCTGCTATTCAAACAGACAACATAAAACAAGCGTTAGCAAGGATGTGGAGAAAAGGGAACCTTCACACAGTGTTAGTGGAAATGTCAACTGGTGTGACCGCTGTGGGAAACAGTATGGAGATTTCTCAAAAAATTAAAACTAGAAATACCATAAGATCCAGCATTTCCACTCCTGGTTATCTATTCAAAGAAAACAGAAACACTAATCCAAAAAGAAATAGGCACACCTATGATCATTGCACCATTATTTACAATAACAAGATATGGAAGCAATGCGTCCATCAACAGATGAAAGGATAAAGAAGATGTGAGATATATATATATATATATATATATATATGTATAAAATGAACTATTAGCCATAAAAAGTATGGATGGAGAGAGAGGGTATTATTCTAAGTAAAACAATTCAGACAGAGAAAGATAAATATTGTGTGATTTCACTTACATATCTATCTAAAAAACAAATGAACAAACATAAAACAAATAGAATTATGATACAGATAACAAACAGGTGGTTGCCAGAGGGAAGGGGGGAAGGAAAGAAACAGGTGAGGGTGATTAAGAAGTATAAACTTCCAGTTATAAGACAAATGAATCACGGATATAAAAGGTACAATGTGGGAAATATCGTCAATAATTATGCAATATATTTGTGTGGTGACATATCGTAACCTCACTTGTGATCATTTTGAAACACACAGAAATATCAAATCACTATGTTGTATAACAGGAACAATGTTTTTGCAGTATAATTGACCTACAATACTAAAACTTAGAAAAATAAATTTGTGTTCACCAGAGGAGGGGGGTGGGAAGGGGAATTGAATGAAGGCAGTCAAAAGGTATAAACTTCCGGTTATAAGATAAATAAGTACTAGGGCTGTAATGTACAATATGATCAATATAACTAACACTGCTGTATGTTATATATAGGTTGTTAACAGAGTAAACCCTAAGTTCTCATCACAGGAAGAATATTTTCTTCTATTTCATTAATGTTATATCTGTACATGATGATGGATGTCGACTAAACTTACTGTGATAATCATTTAATAATGTATGTAAATCAAATCACTATGCTGTACAACTTAAGTTTATACAGTGCTTATGTCAATTATATCTCAAAACTGGAAGAAAAAAATGGGCAGAAGACCTGAATAGACATCTTTCCAAAGATGACATATGGATGGCCAAAATACACATGAAGACACACTCAACATCACTAATCAGGGAATTTTTTTTTATTGAACTATAGTTGGTTTAAAATATCGTGTAAGTTTCAGGTGTATAGCATAGCAATTCAGTTATGTGTGTGTGTGTGTGTGTGTGTGTGTGTGTGTGTGTGTGTGTGTGTGTATATATATATTCTTTTTCAGATTCTTTTTCCTTATAGGTTATTACATAATATTGAGAATAGTTCCCTTTGCTACGCAGGAGGTCCTTGTTGGTAAGCTATTTTATACATAGTACTGTGTATATGTTATTCCCAGCCTCCTGATTTATCCCTCCCTCCACCCCCCATTCCCCTTATGGTAACCATAAGTTTGTTTTCTGTGTCTAGGTCTCCTTCTGTTTTGGAAATAAGTTTATTTGTGTCTTTTTTTCTTTTAGATTCCACATATAAGCGTTATCATATGATATCTGTCTTTCTTGGTCTGGCTTATTTCACTTAGTATGATAATCTCTAGATCCATCCATGTTGCTGCAAATGGCATTATTTCATTCCTTTTTGCAGCTGAATAAGATTCCACTGTGTGTGTGTATGTGTGTGTGTACACACACACTACATCTCCTTTATCCATTCATCTGTCGATGGACACTTAGGCTGCTTCCATGTCACGGCTATTGTAAATAGTGTCGCGATAAACATTGGGATGCATGTATCTTTTCAAATTATGGTTTTCTCCAGATATATGCCCAGGGGTGGGATTGCTGGATCTTACGGTAGCTCTGTTTCTAGTCTTTTAAGAAAATTCCTTACTGTTCTCCTTAGTGGCTTTACCAATTTACATTCCTATCAACAGTGTAGGAGGGTTGCTTTTTCTCCACACCCTCTGTAGCATTTATTATGTGTAGACTTTTTAATGATAGCCATTCTGACCAGTGTGAGGTGATATCTCATTGTAGTTTTCATTTGTATTTCTCTAATAATTATCGATGTTGAGTATCTTTTCACGTGCCTTTTGGCAATCTGTATGTCTTCTTTGGAGAAATGTCTATTTAGGTCTTCTGTCCATTTGTTGACTGGGTTGTTTGGGGTTTTTTTTGATATTGAGCTGTATCAGCTGTTTGTATATTTTGGAGACTAATCCCTTGTCAGTCGCACTGCTTGCAAATATTTTCTCCCATTCTGTGGGTTGTCTTTTCATTTTGTTTATGGTTTCCTTTGATGTGTAAAAGCTTTTAAGTTTAATAAGGTCCCATTTGCTTATTTTTGTTTCTTTTTCCATTACTCTAGGAGGTGGATCCAAAAAGACATTGCTCCAGCTTATGTCAGAGCGCTCTGCCTATATTTTCCTCTAGGAGTTTTATAGTATCTAGTCTTACATTGATGTCTTCAATCCATTTACTAACAGGGGAATTTAAATCAAAGCCACAATGAGGTGTCACCTCACACCTGTCAGAATGGCTATCATAAAAAAGACAAATAACATGAGTTGGTGAGAATGTGAAGGGGAACCCTTCTGCACTGCTGGTGGGAAAGCAAATTCATACAGCCACTGTGGTAAACAGTATGGAGGGTCCTCAAAAAACTAAAAACAGAACTACCAAAGGACCTAGTGATTCCACTTCTGGCTATTTACCTGAAGAAAACAAAAACACTCATTTGAAAAGATATATACGCCCCTATGTTGAAGCATTATCAATAAAATAGACAAGATGTAGAAATAACCTAAGTGACCATTCATAGATGAATAGATAAAGATGCGGTGCGTGTTTATATGTGTGTGTGTGTATATATATATATGTATATAAGAGAATATTTCTCAGCCATAAGAAAGAATAAAATGTTGCTCTTTGTGACAACATGGATGGACCTGGAGTGCTTTACACCAAGTGAAATAAGTCAGACAGAGAAAATCAAATACTCTATGATTTCACTCTTGTGGAATCTATAAAACAAAACAAATAAAACCAACATTCATAGGGAGAACAAAGTGCTGGTTGCTAGAGGGGGAGGAAGGTGGAGGGATGGGCGAAAGAGGTGAAGATTAAGACGTACAAATTTTCAGTTACAAAATAAATAAGTCACAGGAATGTAATGTACAGCATAAGGCATATAGTAATAATATTGTAATAACTTAGCATGGTGACAGATGATAATTGGATTTATATGGTGGTCATTCATAACATTAAAATATCAAATCACTATGTTGTACATCTGAAACTAATGTAAAGTCAATTATTTTTCAATGAAAAAGAAAAAACAATAACAATCAAAAGCTTGCTTATAAAACAGTGAAAAAACTTTATACACAAATAAATGCAAAGACGCCCAGTGTTCATAGATGGGAAAATTTCATATTGTTCAAGTATCTATACTTACCAGTGCAATATGCACTTTCAATGCTTCCCCCAAAATCCTAGTGACTTTTTTTTTATAGATTTAGGAAAAAAATCTTGAAATTCAAAAAACCGCCAAACACCTAGTATAGCCAAAACAATTTTAAGAAATGAGAACAAAGTTGGAGATACTACACTTCCTGATTTAAAAGTATATTACAATATTAAGTACTCAGAATAGCAAGGTACTGGAATAAAGTGAGAGACGTAGACCAACAGAATAGAATAGAGAGCCTAGAGATAAACCCACATATACACACTCCACTGACCTTTGCCAGGGGTTCTGAAAGTAAGAATGGGGAAAAGATCATCTCTTCAACAAATAGTGTTGGGGAAACTAGACGTCCAGATACAACCCCTATCTAACATCATACACAAAGTTAAATTCAAAGTGAAGTCTTAAACGTTAAGACCTAAAACTGTAAAACTCCTAGAACAGAGAAAACGCTTCTTGACATTGCTTTTGGCAATGATTTCTTGGATATGGTACCAAAAACATGAGAAACAAAAGTAAACAGACATATGGAACTGCATGAAACTAAAAATCTTCTGCAGAGCCAAAGGAAACAACAGAATGAAAAAGCTAAACTAAGGAATAGGAGATATTATTTGCTAAACCATGTATCTGATAAGGGTATTTTTTATACTGTAAGAAGTATAACTGACTTCATACTATATTAGTTTCAGGTATACAACAATTCAGTATTTGTATACATTGCAAAATGATTACCATGTTAAGTCTAGTTAACATCTGTCACCTAACATAGTTATAAATTTTTTTCTTGTGATGAGAACTTTTAACATGAGGTTAATATTCAATACCTGTGAGAAACTCATAAAACTTAACAGCAAAACAACCCAATTTTAAAATGGGCAAAGTACTTACCATTCATTTCTCCAAAAAAGACATAATGGCCAGCAGGTATCTGAAAAGATACTCAACATCATTGGTCAACAGGGGATCACAAATCGAAACTAAAATGAGATATCACCTCACAACAGTTAGAATGGCTATCAACTAGTTTGGGGAAAGGGAAGTGCTGGCAAGGATGTTGGAGAAATTGTAACACTTCTACACTGTTGGTGGGAACGTAAAATGGTACAGCCACTATGGAAAACTGAATGGAGGGTCCTAAACAAGCTAAAAATAGAGAAAAAAACTGTCTTCTAACCCCATTCTCCTTTGAAAAAATCTCCAAACTTACATAGTTTTACTGGAAAGAATTTCAGCAATAGTATATTTCTCATAAAAGTTGTTCAAGAATAATTACCCACCTCATTTTATAAAAATAATACAGCATTGCTATAGAACTCAAATAAGGACAGCACAAGAAATGAAAAGGAGCTTTTCCATGTATACACACAGAGGAAAAATTCTAAGCATCAGGTAGCTAAATCCAATAGTATAAAAAATTACATCAAGTAGTGTTTATCAAGGAATCAAAGATGGTTCAACATCAGTGAGTTTCAAGTTAATTCACCCCATTCGACAAAATGAGACAAAGTCACATGATGATCTTGCTAGATATAGAAAATCAAAATTTCAAAAAGCATACTTGTGATTCTGTAAAAGAGATCAACTTTTTTGGAAAAGAGTTAAAGATTAGTTCAACCTGTTGAAGACTTTCTATCAAAATAACACCTACAACAAAAAGACTCAAGTTAGATACAGTCCCTGTAAATAAAATCCAGAAGAACATACTCCACTTTGCTCTTCTGCAACATGATACCACAGGTCCTGGCCAAACCAAAAATGGATAAATAAGGATTCAAAGGAAAAAGACAAATTTGTCATTATTTGCATACAGTATAATCAATTATGGGAAAACAGAATTCAAGAATAAGCTTAAAACCAGAGTTCAATGAATCTGCCTATTATAAGTTCAATCCGCCAAAGAGGATGTGAGGGAACATAACAGCAAACATAAGTTAGAAAGTACAAAATAAATTACAACAGCTAACGCATAATCTAAGAAATTACTGACAAAGCATATGTAACGCAAAGTAAAAATCCTTCAAAAATTTAAAAGACCTGAATGAATGAGCCATACTGTGTTCATAAATGGGACAACTTACTAAAGACATCAACTTGATCCCTTAGTTTATAACTCCAAAACATTCCAGTAAAAGCTTCCAACTGGTGGGAATTTATCAGGTTTCCAATTATTTATCACAGTAATAAAGGTCAATAGTTTAATCAGTCACATGTTATGCTCTGCCTCAGACTCTCTTGGTCTCATACACCCTATGCCACTGAAGTGACTAAGCACATGTGGGCTCACATGGTCCTACAGGCCACAAACCAGTCTCTAGTTTCTCCCTGTAGCTACCTCTGGACAGTTACGGCTGCCATGGTGTAAGTCAAGGGATCTGGCTTCCCTTGGGACATTCAGAGTGGTACAGAGTTCATTCCCTGTGGGAGAAACTTCAACCAAAAGTTGAAGTTTCGGTTGAAGAGATGGCTGATGAATTCTGTCCCTTAGAATGGTTTGCTAGCAGAAAAAATAGTTTCTTATAAGCCTGTCTGGACATGTCCTATGTAATAAAGTGACCAGCTGCATTTGTGAAGCAGTGGCCAGACTGGTACACATACCTCACATCAGTATTTAAGCCCCTAAGGCTCTATATGCTAGGGCACCTGTGCTAAAAACAGGCAATTTTTGAAGTAATTAACAAATTCAAAACAATGGGGCAGTTTTCACAGAAAACAAGTACATCAGTGAAAAACCCAGAAATAAATCTATGTATATTGAAAATTGTCAATATAACAGGCTGTTCACAAATTAGAAAAGAATTGATGATTTAGTAAACGATGTTGGAAAAACTAGCTTTATAAAGATTAAAAAACTAGAAGGGCTTCCCTGGTGGCGCAGTGCTTGAGAGTCCGCCTGCCGATGCATGTAACCCAGCCACTGTGAGACTGCAACTATTTCTTACACAAGAGGAGTCTCTAGATGCTTTTGTGATATTAAACGATAAATCGTAAAAGACCTGCTTGTGTATCATACAAATATAAAATGAACACATGTCAAAGAATTTATTTAACTGAGGTAACTGGCATGATATTACAACCAGTCCAAAGGAGAAACCAAAGAACTGCAAATTTATATGGAATAAATAAGTGTTGAAATAAATGTGCAAATGACTCAAAACTGGCTTTTTCCAGGGGGGGTACTTGAGGAGTGAGTCAATTAAATTGCCACCTGACACAATTCATTAACTTATTTGCATGTTTATTGACAAGAATTCTTTCTCATTGCTAACAGTTATCTACAACTTGCAGGGTTCTAAATAACGCAAGGAAAAAAAAAAAAAAAAAAAAAAACTAGAATTATATTGCAGAGTATTTTCTAATGCACTCCAAAAAGATTAAAGACTTAAGTGTGAACTGAAAAAACTAACACCAATAGACTATAATCACAACATAGGAACAAATTTAAGACCTTAAATGCACACAATTTGGCTGCATATAAATGAAGAACATTAAAGATAACATAAGCAGAGAAGTTATAGACTAAGAGAAAATATTTCTAATGTGTACAACTAAGAAAGGAATACATCCAGGATACAGAAGAAATCCACCAAATAAAGACAGAAGAAACTCAAGAAAATGGACAAACGATATTAACGCACATTAATAAGATAAGCAACACAGAAATGTAAAAATATATGTAGAATGGAAGCAATAAAACTCAAATTAAAACAGAAATCAATATATAATATGCCTATTACATTGACAAAAATTAGAAAGTTACAGCACTTCAAAACTATAGAACATGAGGCTGAAACTAGAACTTCCCCACCCTCCACTTCATTGCTAGTGGAATCTCAAACTGGTGCAGCCACTTGGAGAGCAACCAGGTAGAAGAATGAAATTAAGAATGCATGTACTCCATGACCTAGCCATTCCACTCCTTGATATGTACCCCAGAAAAACTGTTGCACTGTGCTTACAGTGACAAATATGGGGACTACCATTACTGCATTTTGGGGAGTAAGCAATGTAGGTCTCCAAAGACACAAGTAGAATGTAGTCTACGCACATAATTAAAAACTGTGAAGTAATCTAATCAACAACAGGGAATGAGCTGTAGATTCTTCAACATAGATGACATCATAGTGAATAAAAATCAAGATCTGTTTAAGTTTTAAAAACTTAACTTGAGCTCTTGGCTCAAACCAAGGAGTACTTCCCAGAACTTCTGCTGCCAGTGTCCTTCTCCTCACAGTGAGGCACAGCAAACCGCCACCTCTGCAGGAGACCCTCCAACACTAACAGGACTTTCCCACTTTGTGAGCTGCTGTTGCGAGCTGCCTATTTGGCCCCTCTTGGGTTGATCCTGATCCAACTAGTGGCCTAGAGACTAAACAAGGCAACAGATTCCTTTTTTGGTCCAAAAGAGGAATAAAAAGAAAGAGGAACACTTTCGGGCCTGGTAAAAGCAAAACGTGGGTTTTGTTTCCTAGTGCACGAGGAGGGGGGATTAAAAGCACTGCTTAAAGTAGCTCCAGAGATGGGCGCAAGCAGCGGGTAACAGTGCGGACCCCAGAGACGTGCATGAGACGCTAAGGCTGCTGCTGCCGCCACCAAAAAGCCTGTGTGCGAGCACAGATCACTATCGCCACCTCCCTTCCGGGGAGCCTGTGCAGCCCACCACTGCCAGGGTCCCGGGATCCAGGAACAACTTCCCCGGGAGAACGAACGGCACACCTCAGGCTGGTGCAACGTCCCGCTGGCCTCTGCCACAGCAGGCTCACCCTGCACTCCGTGCCCCTCCCTCCCCCCAGCCTGAGTGAGCCAGAGTCCCCGAATCAGCGGCTCCTTTAACCCCATCCTGTCTGAACGAAGAACAGATGCCCTCCTGCAACCTACACGCAGAGGCGGGGCCAAATCCAAAGGGGAACCCCGGGAGCTGTGCGAACCAAGAAGAGAAAGGGAAATCTCTCCCAGCAGCCTCAGGAGCAACAGATTAAATCTCCACAATCAACCTGATGTACCCTGCATCTGTGGAATACATGAATAGACAACGAATCATCCCAAATTGAGGAGGTGGACTTTGAGAGCAAGATTTATTATTTTTTCCTTTTCCTCTTTTTGTGAGTGTGAATGTGTATGCTTCTGTGTGAGATTTTCTCTGTATAGCTTTCCTTTCACCATTTGTCCTAGGGTTCTATCTGTCCATTCTTTATTTTTTGTTTTTACTTTAAAAAAAATCATTTATTCTTAATTATTTTTTTATTTTAATAACTTTATTTTATTTTACCTTACTTTATTTTATTTTATCCTCTTTCTTTCTCTCTTTCTTTCTTTCTTTCTCTCCCTTTTATTCTGAGCCATATGGATGAAAGGCTCTTGGTGCTGCAGCCAGGAGTCAGTGCTGTGCCTCCGAGGTGGGAGAGCCAACTTCAGGACACTGGTCCACAAGAGACCTCCCAGCTCCACGTAATATCAAACAGCGAAAATCTCCCAGAGACCTCCATCCCAAAACCAACACCCAGGTTCACTCAACGACCAGCAAGCTACAGTGCTGGACACCCTATGCCAAACAACTAGCAAGACAGGAACACAACCCCACCCACTAGCAGAAAGGCTGCCTAAAATCATCATAAGTCCACAGACACCCCAAAAAACACCACCAGATGTGGACCTGCCCACCAGAAAGACAAGATCCAGCCTCATCCACCAGAACACAGGCACTAGTCCCCTCCACCAGGAAGCCTACACAACCCACTGAACCAACTTTAGCCACTGGGGACAGACACCAAAAACAACAGGAACTACAAACCTGCAGCCTGCAAAAAGGAGACCCCAAACACAGTAAGATAAGCAAAATGAGAAGACAGAAAAACACACAGCAGATGAAGGAGCAAGATAAAAACCCACCAGACCTAACAAATGAAGAGGAAATAGACAGTCTACCTGAAAAACAATTCAGAATAATGATAGTAAAGATGATCCAAAATCTTGGAAAGAGAATAGAGAAAATGCAAGAAACATTTAACAAGGACCTAGAAGAACTAAAGATGAACAACACAATAAATCAAATTAAAAATACTCTAGAAGGGATCAATAGCAGAATAACTGAGGCAGAAGAACGGATAAGTGACCTGGAAGATAAAATAGTGGAAATAACTACTGCAGAGCAGAATAAAGAAAAAGGAATGAAAGGAACTGAGGACAGTCTCAGAGACCTCTGGGACAACATTAAATGCACCAACATCGGAATTATAGGGGTCCCAGAAGAAGAGAAAAAGAAAGGGACTGAGAAAATATTTGAAGAGATTATAGTTGAAAACTTCCCTAATATGGGAAAGGAAATAGTTAATCAAGTCCAGGAAGCACAGAAAGTCCCATACAGGATAAATCCAAGGAGAAACACGTCAAGACACATATTAATCAAACTGTCAAAAATTAAATACAAAGAAAATATATTAAAAGCAGCAAGGGAAAAACAACAAATAACACACAAGAATATCCTCGTAAGGTTAACAGCTGATCTTTCAGCAGAAACTCTGCAAGCCAGAAGGGAGTGGCAGGACATATTTAAAGTGATGAAGGAGAAAAACCTGCAACCAAGATTACTCTACCCAGCAAGAATCTCATTCAGATTTGATAGAGAAATTAAAACCTTTACAGAAAAGCAAAGGCTGAGAGAGTTCAGCACCACCAAACCAGCTTTACAACAAATGCTACAGGATCTTCTCTAGGCAAGAAACACAAGAGAAGGAAAAGACCTATAACAACACAGAAAAGCAAAGGCTGAGAGAGTTCAGCACCACCAAACCAGCTTTACAACAAATGCTACAGGATCTTCTCTAGGCAAGAAACACAAGAGAAGGAAAAGACCTATAACAACAAACCCAAAACAACTGAGAAAATGGGAATAGGAACATACATATCGATAATACCTTAAATTGTAAATGGATGTTCCCACCAAAAGATACAGATTGGCTGAATGGATACAAAAACAAGACCCACATATTTGCTGTCTACAAGAGACCCACTTCAGACCTAGAGACACATACAGACTGAAAGCAAGGGGATGGAAAAAGAAATTCCATGCAAATGGAAACCAAAAGAAAGCTGGAGTAGCAATCCTCATATCAGACAAAATAGACTTTAAAATAAGGACTATCAGAAGAGACAAAGAAGGACACTACATAATGATTAAGGGATCGATCCAAGAAGAAGATATAA
>NW_006796847.1:239605-273802 GCF_000442215.2 Lipotes vexillifer | reverse complement strand
AGCACAGGTCACTGCCCCCACCCCTCTTCCGGGGAGCCTGTGCAGCCCGCCACTGCCAGGTTCCCGGGATCCAGGGACAATTTCTCAGGGAGAACACACGGCGGGCCTCAGGCTGGGGCAACGTCACGCCGACTTCTGCCGCCGCAGGACCGCTCCGCACTCCGTGCCCCTCCCTGCCCCCGGCCTGAGAGCGCCAGAGCCCCCGAGTCAGCGGCTCCTTTAACGCCGTCCTGTCTGAGCAAAAAGCAGACGCCCTCCAGCGACCTACACGCAGAGGCAGGGCCAAGTCGAAAGCTGAGCCCCTGTGAGCTGTGAGAACAAAGAAGAAAAAGGGAAATCTCTCCCAGCAGCCTCAGAAACAGCGGATTAAAGCTACACAATCAATTTGATGTACCCTGCCTCTGTGGAATACATGAATAGACAGCGAATCATCCCAAATTGAGGAGGCGGACTTCTAGAGCAAGATCTATGATTTTTTCCCCTTTTCCTCTTTTTGTGAATGTGTATGTGTATGCTTCTGTGTGAGATCTTGTCTGTATAGGTTTGCTTCCACCATTTGTCCCAGCGTTCTATCCGACCATTTTTTTTTTTAATTTTTTTCTTAATAATTAATTTTAATTTAAAGAACTCTGTTATACTTTACCTTCTTTCTATCTTTCCTTCCTTCCTTCCCTTTTTGAGACAACGAATCGTCCCAAATTGAGGAGGTGGACTTGGAGAGCAAGTTTTATGATTTTTTCCACTTTACCTCTTTTTGTGAGGGTATATGTGTATGCTTCTATGTAAGATTTTGTCTCTATAACTTTGCTTCCACCATTTGTCCTAAGGTTCTATCCTTCCCTTTTTTTTTTCCTCTAAATAATTATTTTTTTAATTCAATAACTTTATTATACTTTATTTTATTTTACTGTATCTTCTTTCTTTCTGTATTTTTTCCTTCCTTCCCTCATTCCTTCCTTCCTTCCCTCCTCCCTCCCTCCCTCCTTTCTTTCCTTCTTGCCTTCTTCCTTTCTTTTCTTCTTTCTTTCTTTCTTCCTTCCCTCCTTCCTTCCTTCCCTCCTCTCTTTCTTTCTTTCTTTCTTTCTTTCCTATTTCCTCCTACTTATACTAATTCTCTCTACTTTCTCTCCCTTTTATTCTGAGCCGAGTGGATGAAAGGCTCTTGCTGCTCCAGCCAGGAGTCAGGACTCTGCCTCTGAGGTGGGAGAGCCAACTTCAGAACACTCGTCAAGAAGAGACCTCCCAGCCCCACATAATATCAAACGGCGAAAATCTCCCAGAGATCTCCATCTCAACACCAGCACCCAGCTTCGCTCAACGACCAGCAAGCTACAGTGCTGGACAACCTATGCCAACCATATAGCAAAACAGGAACACAACCCCACCCACTAGCAGAGAGGCTGCCTAAAATCATAATAAGTCCACAGACACCCCAAAACACACCACCAGACGTGGACCTGCCCACTAGAGAGACAAGATCTAGCCTCATACACCACAACACAGCCACTAGTCCCCTCCACCAGGAAGCCTACACAACGCACTGAACCAACCTTAGCCACTGGAGACAGACATCAAAAACAACGGGAGCTACGAACTTGCAGCCTGCAAAAAGGTGAACCCAATCACAGTAAGATAAGCAAAATGAGAAGACAGAAAAACACACAGCAGATGAAGGAGCAGGATAAAAACCCACCAGACCTAACAAATGAAGAGGAAATAGGCAGTCTACCTGAAAAAGAGTTCAGAATAATGATAGTAAAGATGATCCAAAATCTTGGAAATAGAATGGACAAAATGCAAGAAGCAGTTAACAAGGACCTAGAAGAAATAAAGATGAAACAGACAATGATGAACAACACAATAAATGAAATGAAAAATACTCTAGATGGGATCAATAGCAGAATAAATGAGGCAGAAGAACGGATAAGTGACCTGGAAGATAAAATAGTGGAAATAACTACTGCAGAGCAGAATAAAGAAAAAAGAATGAAAAGAACTGAGGACAGTCTCAGAGACCTCTGGGACAACATTAAACGCACCAACATTCGAATTATAGGGGTTCCAGAAGAAGAAGAGAAAAAGAAAGGGACTGAGAAAATATTTGAAGAGATTATAGTTGAAAACTTCCCTAATATGGGAAAGGAAATCGTTAATCAAGTCCAGGAAGCACAGAGAGTCCCATACAGGATAAATTCAAGGAGAAATACGCCAAGACACATATTAATCAAACTGTCAAAAACTAAATACAAAGAAAGCATATTAAAAGCAGCAAGGGAAAAACAACAAATAACACACAAGGGAATCCCCATAAGGTTAACAGCTGATCTCTCAGCAGAAACTCTACAAGCCAGAAGGGAGTGGCAGGACATACTGAAAGTGATGAAGGAGAAAAACCTGCAACCAAGATTACTCTACCCAGCAAGGATCTCATTCAGATTTGATGGAGAAATTAAAACCTTTACAGACAAGCAAAAGCTGAGAGAGTTCAGCACCACCAAACCAGCTTTACAACAAATGCTAAAGGAACTTCTCTAGACAAAAACACAAGAGAAGGAAAAGTCCTATAATAACGAACCCAAAACAATTTAGAAAATGGGAATAGGAACATACATATCGATAATTACCTTAAATGTAAATGGACTAAATGCTCCCACCAAAAGACACAGATTGGCTGAATGGATACAAAAACAAGACCCATATATATGCTGTCTACAAGAGACCCACTTCAGACCTAGAGACACATACAGACTGAAAGTAAGGGGATGGAAAAAGATATTCCATGCAAATGGAAACCAAAAGAAAGCTGGAGTAGCAATTCTCATATCAGACAAAATAGACTTTAAAATAAGGACTATCAGAAGAGACAAAGAAGGACACTACATAATGATTAAGGGATCGATCCAAGAAGAAGATATAACAATTGTAAATATTTATGCACCCAACATAGGAGCACCTCAATACATAAGGCAAAAACTAGCAGCCATAAAAGGGGAAATCGACAGTAACACATTCATAGTAGGGGACTTCAACACCCCACTTTCACCAATGGACAGATCATCCAAAATGAAAATAAATAAGGAAACACAAGCTTTAAATGATACATTAAACAGGATGGACTTAATTGATATTTATAGGACACTCCATCCAAAAACAACAGAATACACATTTTTCTCAAGTGCTCATGGAACATTCTCCAGGATAGATCATATCTTGGGTCACAAATCAAGCCTTGGTAAATTTAAGAAAATTGAAATTATATCAAGTATCTTTTCCGACCACAACGCCATGAGATTAGATATCAATTATAGGAAAAGAGCAGTAAAAAATACAAACACATGGAGGCTAAACAATACACTACTTAGTAACGAAGTGATCACTGAAGAAATCAAAGAGGAAATTAAAAAATACCTAGAAACAAATGACAATGGAGATACAACGACCCAAAACCTATGGGATGCAGCAAAAGCAGTTCTAAGAGGGAAGTTTATAGCAATACAAGCCCACCTTAAGAAGCAGGAAACATCTCGAATAAACAACCTAACCTTGCACCTCAAGCAATTAGAGAAAGAAGAACAAAAAAACCCCAGAGTTAGCAGAAGGAAAGAAATCATAAAAATCAGATCAGAAATAAATGAAAAAGAAATGAAGGAAACAATAGCAAAGATCAATAAAACTAAAAGCTGGTTCTTTGAGAAGATTAACAAAATTGATAAACCATTAGCCAGACTCATCAAGAAAATAAGGGAGAAGACTCAAATCAATAGAATCAGAAATGAAAAAGGAGAAGTAACAACTGACACTGCAGAAATACAAAAAATCATGAGGGATTACTACAAGCAACTCTATGCCAATAAAATGGACAATCTGGAAGAAATGGACAAATTCTTAGAAATGCACAAACTGCCAAGACTGAATCAGGAAGAAATAGAAAATATGAACAGACCAATCACAAACACTGAAATTGAAACTGTGATTAAAAATCTTCCAACAAACAAAAGCCCAGGACCAGATGGCTTCACAGGCGAATTCTATCAAACATTTAGAGAAGAGCTAACACCTATTCTTCTCAAACTCTTCCAAAATATAGCAGAGGGAGGAACACTCCCAAACTCATTCTACGAGGCCACCATCACCTTGATACCAAAACCAGACAAGGATGTCACAAAGAAAGAAAACTACAGGCCAATATCACTGATGAACATAGATGCAAAAATCCTCAACAAAATACTAGCAAACAGAATCCAACAGCACATTAAAAGGATCATACACCATGATCAAGTGGGGTTTATTCCAGGAATGCAAGGATTCTTCAATATACGCAAATCTATCAATGTGATTAACCATATTAACAAATTGAAGGAGAAAAACCATATGATCATCTCAATAGATGCAGAGAAAGCTTTTGACAAAATTCAACACCCATTTATGATAAAAACCCTGCAGAAAGTAGGTGTAGAGGGAACTTTCCTCAATATAATAAAGGCCGTATATGACAAGCCCACAGCCAACATCATCCTCAATGGCGAAAAACTGAAAGCATTTCCACTAAGGTCAGGAACAAGACAAGGTTGCCCACTCTCACCACTCTTATTCAACATAGTTTTGGAAGTTTTAGCCACAGCAATCAGAGAAGAAAAGGAAATAAAAGGAATCCAAATCGGAAAAGAAGAAGTAAAGCTGTCACTGTTTGCAGATGACATGATACTATACATAGAGAATCCTAAAGATGCTACCAGAAAACTACTAGAGCTAATCAATGAATTTGGTAAAGTAGCAGGATACAAAATTAATGCACAGAAATCTCTGGCATTCCTATATACTAATGATGAAAAATCTGAAAGTGAAATCAAGAAAACACTCCCATTTACCATTGCAACAAAAAGAATAAAATATCTAGGAATAAACCTACCTAAGGAGACAAAAGACCTGTATGCAGAAAATTATAAGACACTGATGAAAGAAATTAAAGATGATACAAACAGATGGAGAGATATACCATGTTCTTGGATTGGAAGAATCAACATTGTGAAAATGACTCTACTTCCCAAAGCAATCTATAGATTCAATGCAATCCCTATCAAACTACCACTGGCATTTTTCACAGAACTAGAACAAAAAATTTCACAATTTGTATGGAAACACAAAAGACCCCGAATAGCCAAAGCAATCTTGAGAACAAAAAATGGAGCTGGAGGAATCAGGCTGCCTGACTTCAGACTATACTACAAAGCTACAGTAATCAAGACAGTATGGTACTGGCACAAAAACAGAAAGATAGATCAATGGAATAGGATAGAAAGCCCAGAGATAAACCCATGCACATATGGACACCTTATCTTTGATAAAGGTGGCAGGAATATACAGTGGAGAAAGGACAGCCTCTTCAATAAGTGGTGCTGGGAAAACTGGCCAGGTACATGTAAAAGTATGAGATTAGATCACTCCCTAACACCATACACCAAAATAAGCTCAAAATGGATTAAAGACCTAAATGTAAGGCCAGAAACTATCAAACTCTTAGAGGAAAACATAGGCAGAACACTCCATGACATAAATCACAGCAAGATCCTTTTTGACCCACCTCCTAGAGACATGGAAATAAAAACAAACAAATGGGACCTAATGAAAGTTAAAAGCTTTTGCACAGCAAAGGAAACCATAAACAAGACCAAAAGACAACCCTCAGAATGGGAGAAAATATTTCCAAATGAAGCAACTGACAAAGGATTAATCTCCAAAATTTACAAGCAGCTCATGTGGGTCAATAACAAAAAAACAAACAACCCAATCCAAAAATGGGCAGAAGACCTAAACAGACATTTCTCCAAAGAATATATACAGACTGCCAACAGACACATGAAAGAATGCTCAACGTCATTAATCATTAGAGAAATGCAAATCAAAACTACAATGAGATCTCATCTCACACCAGTCAGAATGGCCATCATCAAAAAATCTAGAAACAATAAATGCTGGAGAGGCTGTGGAGAAAAAGGAACACTCTTGCACTGCTGGTGGGAACGTAAATTGGTACAGCCACTATGGAGAACAGTATGGAGGTTCCTTAAAAAACTACAAATAGAACTACCATATGACCTGGCAATCCCTCTACTGGGCACATACCCTGAGAAAACCATAGTTCAAAAAGAGTCATGTACCAAAACGTTCATTGCAGCTCTATTTACAATAGCCCGGAGATGGAAACAACCTAAGTGTCCATCATCGGACGAATGGATAAAGAAGATGTGGCACATATATACAATGGAATATTACTCAGCCATAAAAAGAAACGAAACTGAGCTATTTGTAATGAGGTGGATGGATCTAGAGTCTGTCATACAGAGTGAAGTCAGAAAGAGAAAGACAAATATCGTATGCTAACACATATATATGGAATTTAAGAAAAAAAAATGTCATGAAAAACCTAGGTGTAAGACAGGAATAAAGACACAGACCTACTAGAGAACGGACTTGAGGATATGGGGAGGGGGAAGGGTAAGCTGTGACAAAGTGAGAGAGTGGCATGGACATATAAACACTACCAAACGGAAAATAGATAGCTAGTGGGAAGCAGCCGCATAGCACAGGGAGATCAGCTCGGTGCTTTGTGACCACCTAGAGGGGTGGTATAGGGAGGGTGGACGGGAGGAAGACGCAAGAGGGAAGAGATATGGGAACATATGTATATGTATAACTGATTCACTTTGTTAAAAAGCTGAAACTAACACGCCATTGTAAAACAATTATACTCCAATTAAGATGTAAAAAAAAAAAAAACTTCACCTGAGTAAGACATGTATTTAGATACATATGAAAGTTGACTAAGAAAAGCATTAAATGCAACAGAAGAGGTTCTTCAGGAAGCAGAAGAGTAAGATCTTGGAAAATGGAGAGAAAAAATAAAATTTTTAAAAACAAAGAGTTGGCTAGCACAGATAAACTGCAGTAACCAACGATAAACCAAGCAGGAACATCAGGGCAGTTCTAAACACCTAAGATCCAAAACAAAACAGGAAGGGAACTGACAAGTTTGCACTTTAATGTATCTCTAAATACACGTTAAAAACTTTGATGGTAAAACACTTTAGGGTATAAGGCAACAGATTTCAAAAGTTTCAATAAAGGGGAAAAAATCACCAGGAGTTAAGGTGACCAATAAATGATAGTGAAGTAGAAGTATGTTTTACTTTTTTAAATTTATTTTATACCTAGTAGGTTGTACCCTCTTAATCCTCTACCCTATCTTGCCCTTCTTACCTTCCCCCTCCCCACTGGTAACCACCAGTTTGTTCTACATCTCTGAGTCTGTTTCTTTGCTTTATTCACTAGCTTCTTAGATTTCACAAATAAGTGATACCATATGTTGTCTGACTTATTTCACTAAATATAATACCCCCAAGTCAATCCATGTTGCCGCAAATGGTAAAATTTCATTCTTTTTATGGTTGAATACTATTCCATTGTGTATATATACCACATCTTTATCCATTTACTTGTTGGACACTTCAATTGCTTCTATATCCTAACTATTTTAAGTAATGGTACTATGAACATGGGAGTGCATATCGCCCTTCAAATTAATGTTTTTGTTTTCTCCAGATATATACCCAGGAGTTGAACTTCTAGATCCTTTGTATATTGAGGAACCTCCATGCTCTTTTCCACAACAGTTGTACCAATTTACATTGCCACCATCAGTGTACAAAGGTTCTCCCTTTCTTCTCATCCTCACCAACATTTGTTATTTGTGGTATTTTTGATGATAGCCATTCTCACTAGTGTGAGGTGATATCTTACTGTAGCTTTCATTCACATTTCTCCAATGATTAATGATGTTGAACATCTTTTGATGCGCCCATTGGCCATCTGTATGTCTTCTTTGGAAAAATGTGTATTCAGGTCTTCTGCCCATTTTTGCAGCAGGTTATTTTGGACATTATATGAGCTGTTCATATATTTTAGATATTTACCCTTTACCACTGATATCATCTGCAATTATTTCCTCCCATTCAGTAGATTGTCTTTTCATTCTGTCAGTGCCTTCTTTTGCTGTACAAAACCTTTTAAGTTTAATTAGGTCCATTTGTTTTTTTTTGTTGTCTGCCTATTTTTAATGAAATATGAAAGGAACAGTATATACCCAAAGTAGACATAATCGGATAAAAGATGTGGTAAGGAAACTAAGTCACGAAGCCTGTAGACTGGAGTTTTGAGCAATGGACTTTAACTGTGTGCCGAGCTAAGGAGCTGATACTTTATCCTACGAACCACAGAGGACAACCTAAAGTCCTAAAGCTGTGGATGAACACTGACAGATTTGCATGTTAAAAGGATCATTTGCGGGGATCACTGGTGTGAAACATTAAAGATGGACAAGGATGGCAGGAGGAACATCATCAAGAGAGATCCTCCCACCATCCCCCACCCAAGTCCACATGAAGGATGAGGGCTGTATCAAAAGATAATCAAGTGATTAGTTTTTAAACTGTACCATCAAAGTTTATCAATATAAGGGAAGATTCAGAAAAAAAGCAAGTTTGTGAAGCAATAACTTATAAGGTTTTCTCCATATACATGAAGTAATAAGAGACAAAGTACTGTTTTAGGCTATGGTTAAGAAACTTCTGAAGGTAAAAATATTCTCAAAGGAGATCCCAGCCACTGTCACAGAATCGGTTTTTTCTATAGCACTTTCGAATTTCTCCAAAATAGAACCAGAACTCATGTGGTTACTTGAATATACATAAGTAGGGTAAATTGGAAGAAAAAAAAAGGTAGAAGAGAGAAGGATACCATCTTGAGTAATATGACCAATAGAGAAAAGCATGACTTTAGGAAGTGTTTAATAAATTCAAACGTACTATCAAGTTGTGAATTTATTTTCTCAAAGTATAAATCTGTATATCATGGTTTTATTTATGAGATATGCAACTTGCTACCATAGTTTGTGCCTGACATTTGAGGGGCAAAAATAAGGTTTTGCAGATACTTCCACTAATTCAACAAGTCGCTCATTTCCAACTCCAAGTTTTACCATAAGAGCCCTCATTTGGTTTTCACTCATTTTCTTCGCAGTTTCTTCCATCTTTCACTTACTCATCCCACTACATATCTTTTCATTTCTATCCCTTTCTCAATTCTTCATTTATAAAAATGATTACTGCCCTCCTCTTTCCTACTTCTCCTTTTCAAAACACATATGATGTGAGGTTTCTTCTGAAACTCTATCCTGAGGCTCTTCCTCATCACCTCCAAATTCAATCCAGGCCTAACTAAACACAGAGAGGGAGGCAGAAGGAATGGGCAAGTACGCTCCGTAAAAACAGCAATAAAACCTCCGAGAACTGTAATGCTTGTGGATATAAAGGAAAGACTCTTCATAAAGTTCAATGCTTTTGACTGGTTTCTTGTTAACTTGGCATTTAAAGCCCAATGTGTTAGCACTCAGTACAAGATACAAGTCCTATTTTAATCTAATGCATGTGGGGTGTGAGCACACGTATTACAAAAGAAAATTCCTATTACATTCCTTTAATTTTATAATTGTATTCTTGGACCTAGAGACTTCAGTGACAGGAATCTTTAAGAATCAAAGGGCTGTTTTAGGCATGTTTTTGAAAGGTGTTTTTCCCCTTTCAGGTTAAACAGCCAGTTTTACTAAAATACTCTTAATGGAGACAGAAAATTTAACACCTAAGTATTAATCTCTGCAGTGAAAGTCTAGTATATCAAACCAAAAGGTACATAATTAACACTGAAGAGAACAATTCTGTCACTGGTTGAGTCCTGCTCTGTCTTCCATGCATGTGCATTTTCATGAAATTTTAACAAGTTATCTTCTAAAATTCTCATTGAGAACTTAAAAACTTGTGTTAGAAATGAGGCCAGGTTTCAATAAAGTTTAGAATACCATCTGTGCCCATCATAGCAATTTTCCTCAAGAAATTGATTCATGTAATTTAAAAAGCTTTTGTACAAAATTTTTCTAAAACAGTATAGAACATAATTATGTATTTGAATATTCAATAAGAATCCTCTGGACCAATCTGGTGTTTTCCTTATGTTTCTATAGACTAATTTTCACTACTGAATTTGTTACTCTAATTTAGCCATCTTTTCCTTTAGCAGCTGCTTAATGTATCATTAAAAATTCAAGGAATGAAAGTTTTTCAAATCGTTTTTAAGCAACAAAAGCAAGTACATGCAAAAGTCCAAAACCAATCAAAACCAAATACTTAAGCATCTATATATTTTAAATGTGTATCACATCTGCAGATTTTTAATGACTTCAATTACTATCAACCTAGTCACATGTCAGTATTCACATATCCAACTAGTTTTTCTGTTTTGTATGTGTTCTCATACACACACGTGTACATGTAAGCATAATTATATATAGTTAAAATAACGAGTTATATTAATATCATGAGCATTTTCATGCTCCATAAAGATTCCCCCAAAACAACTTTAAGTGACTCTTTTTTTTTTTTTTAACATCTTTATCAGAGTATAACTGGTCTACAATGGTGCGCCAGCCTCTGCCCTACAACAAAGTGAATCAGTTACACATACACATATGTCCCCATGTCTCTTCTCTCCTGCATCTCACTCCCTCCCACCCTCCTTATCCCACCCCTCCAGGCGGTCACAAACCACCCAGCTGGTCTCCCTGTGCTATGCGGCTGCTTCCCACTAGCTATCTATTATTACCTTTGGTAGTGTATATATGTCCATGCCACTCTCTCACTTTGTCACAGCTTACCCTTCCCCCTCCCCATATCCTCAAGTCCATGTGCTAGTAGGTCTGTGTCTTTATTCCCATCTTACCCCTAGGTTCTTCATGACCTTTTTTTTTATTTCTTAGATTCCATATATATGTATTAGCATACGGTATTTGTTTTTCTCTTTCTGACTTACTTCACTCTGTATGACAGACTCTAGGTCCATCCACCTCACTACAAATGACTCAATTTCGTTTCTTTTTATGGCTGAATAATATTCCACTGTATATATGTGCCATATCTTCTTTATCCATTCAAGTGACTCTTTAAATTCATTAAAACTAATCTCTAGAAATAGAGGCTGAATAGAATTTCTCACATTTACAAAAATGCTGCAAATCACTAGCTTTATACACAAATGTTTGCCTATACTTCTAATTTCCCAGATGAATTTCTTGAAGGTTTTAGAAAAAATTTCAGTATGTACATAACATATATATTACCCCATGCAAAGCTTTTTACATAACTGACCTAAGTGTTATCACATAAACATGTATCTACATATACCCATGTATGGATAAAATTCTTACATTTGAAAATGTTAAGAACATCATGTAAGCCATGAACTCTTCCAGGTGCTAGAGATAAAATAAAATTCCTGCTCTAATGGAGCGGTCATGCAGGAAAGAAAAAAATCTACCAAAAACACATTAGCGATATCTAATGAAACTAAAAAGAATTAAGCAATACATGACAGAGAATATTTTTATATATAAGTTATCAGTGGAAAGCTTCTCTGGGAAGGTGACATTTGCATAGGAACCTAAATGCAGAGTGGAAACAGTGTTAATATCTTCAAAATGTGGCCCAAAAGAAGCAGTACATTGGATGTTTTTCATATTTATATGCATACACTTTGATGCTCGTCCATTGAACAAATATGCACTTGGTACTAATAAAATATCAGGCAAGTTGCTAAGACAGGTACCATGCCTACTTTCACAGGGCTCATGGTCTAGCAGGGGAGTTGGACATTTCGTAAGTGATTTCACAAGTAATTATTCCATTCTTATTTTGATGCTGGGCAGAAAAAACAGGGCACTAGGAAAATGTGTAGTGTGTTAGACTAACCTAGTGGGGATGGGGGTGGACAGTAAAGGCTTCCCTAAATGATAATTTACTTACTATCTAAAGAATATACAGCAAGATAGGAAGTAGAGTTCCAGAAAGGACCAAACTTATATTTGAGGAAATAAAGCAAGCATAACTAGAGCACACAGAACAAGAGGATGAATGACATGAGACAAGAAATGGTGGGGGAAACAATCCAGCAGATTCATATACAGAATTGCACCTTGACATCTATAACTTCCCAGCACCCAATTTGATGAGGAAAAGTCATCCATAACCTCAAACTCGGGGAAAAACAACAACAAAAAAAAACAAGAAAAACCCACATTTTTGGCCAGGCCATATGGCTTTGGATCAGATTAAGATATGTTTCTTCTATGTATAATACAGTCTCATATGACCTTACTTAGAACTGCCCGATTTCTGCTCAACTCAGTAAATGATCAACACTATTATGTATTTTCTACGTGAGTACCACAAAGCAAAGTTACACCCTTGATAAAATATAAAAAGTTCGTATGTCAAGTCCACATTTCAAGGCCACATTAGTGATTGACCCAATTGATGGTTTTGCAGTTTTTTTGATCAAATATTTCAGTTTCCCATAAATGTCCAGAAAATAGCCCTAGAAAATAGATATATTTTTTCTTTGGGATGATTTTGTGTATTTTTAGCTTAAGTGTAAGAATTTAAGAATACACGTCAGTATTTACTATGGACTAGAGGTATCCTTTTCTATCCTAAAGCCTAGATAGCCTCCCCCCTCGCTGTGTCTCAGCTGATGATCTGCACCCTGCATCACTAATAAAAATCGGACAACAAACTCCAACAAATCTTCCCACTACATCTATTAATCTACATCTGTACCCAAGTATGGCCTTTCCTCCTATCCCTGTGAATGAACTGTCCATCCCCTCTCAATACAGTGTCAGTCTTTTCCTTTCTACTAAATCACTCCATCATTATATCAATATGTTGTCATGCCATCCACCTTAATAAAAAATTTCTCAGTTTAGAACCCCCTTCAGCCACCCCATTTTTCTGCTCCATATCCATGGAAGTTCCTATAAAAAGCAGCCCTCCTATTCTCTAGTCAATCAGTTGCAACCAGGTTTCCATAACTAACACCACCACCACCCCAACACTGGCAATCTCACACTGCTAAGGCTTATTATGGTCAGTTCTCGATCCTTTTTTTAAACCACTATGCAGCATTTAACAACCGCTCAATCACTCTTGAGCCCCTTTCTTCACTAGGCTTCTGGGACATTACCCTCTTACTCTTTGGCCACTCCTCTTCTGCATAATGCCCCTTCCCAAGATATCCATGTCCTAATGCCCAGAATGTGAATAAGTCATTTAGATGGCAAAGGGACTCTGAAGATAAGATTAGAGATTTTGAGATGGGGAGATTATCTGGGACTATCTAGATGGGTCTGATGTCATCACTAGGATTAGATGTGACATCAAAATCAAGAGCTTGTAATGGTATGAGGAATAGGCCAGAAGCCAAGGAATGCAGGTGGCCTCTAGAAAATGGAAAAGTTCAGGAAATAATCTCCCCTGTAGTCTCAAGAAACACAGCCCTACCACCTTGATTTTAGATTTCTGATCTCTAGAATTTTAAAGTTGTTTTTTTTTTTTTAATTCTGTAAGTCTGTGGTAATTTGTTTCAACAGTAATAGGAAACTAATACATCTTCACAAACTCAATCTTTGCCCCAGGGTTCAGCCTTTGTAGCTCTTACTTTCTCTGTACCTGTTTTTCTAGTTAGGTCAGTTAACTCCAAGGCATTAAATGCCTTGCATGATGGCAGTTCTCAAGTGCCTATCATTATCTGGATCTTTCCACAGAATTCTAGTTCCATATAGTCAAAAATGTTAAGGGATACAGTTGAGTATGTCTAAAGGAAATCTCAAACTTAGTCTATCAGAACCAAACTTTTTTTTTTTTTTTTTTTTTTTTTGGGGTATCCGGCCACTGTTGTGGCCTCTCCCATTGCGGAGCATAGGCTCCAGACGCGCAGTCTCAGCGGCCATGGCTCACGGGCCCAGCCGCTCCGCGGCATGTGGGATCTTCCCAGACCGGGGCACGAACCCATGTCACCTGCATCGGCAGGCGGACTCTCAACCACTGCGCCACCAGGGAAGCCCCAGAACCAAACTTTTTGATCTGATCACACAAAACCATCTCTTCCTCTCGCATTCTCCATCCCAATAAAGGGCAACTGCAATTGGGAGATTGGAATTGACATACATACACTATTGATACTATGTATAAAATAGATAACTAATAAGTACCTATTGTATAGCATAGGGAACTCTACTTAATGCTCTGTGGTGACCTAAATGGGAAGAAAATCCAAAAAAGAGGGGATATATGTATACTTATAGCTGATTAATTTTGCTGTACAGTAGAAACAACATTTTAAAGCAACTATACTCCAAAAAAAATTAATAAAAAAGAAAAAAAAGGGGCAAGTGCATTCTAGTTATTCAGAGCAAATTCTTGGACCCATGATTCTTCCCATTCTGATATCCCATACGTGACCAATTGGCTTATCCTCATTTTATTTTTAAATATATTCAGAACAAACACTTCACACCAAATACTCTACTATCCAAATTCCCCGAATTGTCATCATCTTTGCCTTGATCATCACTATAGCTTTCTTCTTTCCCTTACCTTCTGTAAGGTACCATCCCCACAACTGACAGGTGACCCCATAGAAGTGAGGTTTCACACAGCACCATCCAAAGTCTTGCCTTCTCATTCAGGGTAAAATCTAAAGCCCATAACACTGCCTTTAAGGCTCAACAAGATACTGGACACAGGTACACCTCCTACTTCCCCCCATGATGTCACTCTCTTCCAGCCTTGCTCCACCTTCTTAGATTCTGCGTCCTGTGCGTAAAATAATGTTCTGTCAGTTACTTGCATGACTTATCGCCTCACGTACTTCCCGATGTTGGTTTAAACTTTACCTTTTCACAGAGTACTTCTGACCACTCTATAGAGAACAACTTCCCACCCTTGGAACTCTGTACTATCTTACTTTTCTCTATTCGTTAAAAGCAAACATATATATACACAAATCATATAGATGAGAGAAATCTTTTATACAAATTTCCTTATGAACGCCTTTACGATCAAAAATAATTCTCATAAGAACTTGTATCAAAACCTCCAAAATGGCTTGAGAATTCCTCATCTGAACCACAGAACAGTTATTTTTGTGTGACTACGTTCTCATTCTCCCAAGAACGCAAAAGAAGAGAATTTATCACATACAACGGACACCTTAGGGTGTTGGTTCCCAAAATTCAGTGTCAGGATCACGTGGCCAGCTTGCTTGTTAAGACACAAATGGGTGGGCCTTATTCCCAGAGTTTCTAAGTAACTAAGTCTGAGGTGGAGGCGCAGAATTTACATTTTAACAAGTTCCAAAACATGCTTATGCTGCTGGTCTGGGAATCATAATTTGACAACTATTGCCTCAGTGTATTAGGGCTTAGTTCTCTACCAAAAACCATTGAAACATGCTACTCTAATGTGAGGATCATAAGGTTATATTAAATTTTCTAAGATAGAGCTATCATATTTATTCTTCTTAATGTAAATGCTTATATAAAGATGAACAAACTCTTTCATTAATCTTAAAAAATATTAGAAATATTTAGCAAGATTTAGGCTTTTTAGGATTATCGATAGGGTAATATTTGATTAATGATCAAATACAGGTAAATTTCTGTATAACGAGTTTTAAGAAAACAAAACAAACCACTGATGACTATTCATACCATGAAAACTGATTATGATTTACATTCTCAATATTTAAAACAGTAACTGATAGTCAAGACTGATTCACTGTGATTAACTTTCTATCCAAAATGTGGTATTCTTTTATTATAAAATGTCAATATGTATGTTACCATTATCTCATTTTCTTTAAAGTCCATCTATCTCTATTTACTGATTGTCTAACATCAGCCAAGCACTGCCTTAGTTGTTGTAAGTGAACTTATTTCATTGGGAAGTTTCTGACAAGCAAAATACCTGATATTTAATAACTGTTTAATAAATAAACACAGAAATGAATAGCAGTAAAATTTACAGGTACAAAAATGTTTCCAAAACATGAAAACAAAGACAATCCAGTATAATCTAAACATGAATGATTTGATATTTTGAAATCACTTACCTTTAAAATTTTAACAAAATATCTGTACAGCTGTGCAAAATGTTTACTACATTAGGCCTGAGATTGCAGGCCTGAGCAGTAGACCTGCTCACCAGGTGGGCCCTCGGCCAGTGTCTGGGAACTTGGCTCTTGGAGTGTTTCCAGTGAACAGTTAACTGGTAAGAGTGGCTCACTGTGCCTAGATGTTCATATAAACAATATGGTTTACAATATGCTTTATGTTGAACACCGGCTTTTCTCCTGGGAGCCTGAAGTTTGTGTGCAAGGCAGAGGGTATCTATGTGACCAACACAGTACCTTGGACATCAACTCTCTAATGGGCTTCCCTGAAAAGAAACATCACACCCAAACTGCTGCCTTTTCACTGCTGGACGGAAGGTGTACTTTGTGCGACACTGAAGGAGACAGATCATGAGAAAGATTACGCATGGATTCCTCCAGCCTCTGCCTGGGTCTTTTTCTCTTATCATCCAACTTCACTCTAATCAATTTTAGCCTTGAGTCCAACTATGTACTCATTTCCATGAGTTCTTCTAGCCAATCTCCAAATATGGGGGTGGTTCTTAGAGACCCTCAACACAGCAGGTTGTCAAAAAGCCAAGATTCTTACCTGCTGATACGCTTCATAGATCACATCAAACAGAAAGGCCTGTGGCATTTCACTTGCCCTGTGTCTCACACGTTCCAGTGAGTGGTCTAAGCAGCCATCTACAGATGGACTGATGACAGTAGATACAAGGGGTCGGATTGCTCCTGCAGCCTAAAGGATAAACAGAGAGGCAAAAGACACAGTTATTTCAGTTAGAAAATATCTGAGAGTCAAATTCTGAACTCTGTATCTTTGTTTTGAAACAGACCTTACACCTTCAACAAGCTACCTCAAGAACATATTTAAACAAGTCTTAATTTCGTTCATAAATCAAGTCATTCCCAGTCAAAAACCAATCTCATACCACTACAGTTCCATATATTAGAGACAGAAATAATTTTTCATTATGGATCCAAAATCCTCTTCATCACAGGCCACTGAAGTCAAATACGAAAAAAAGGATGCTAAGATACAACTGAGTATTCCCTGAAGATGGAAAGAAGGAGATTATTGGCAAAGAACGGAAACGGATTATACGTGAATATTTACTTGTTAGTGTGTCTTCAAGTATTTAACTTACACATTACATCATTAAGGAACAAGACATATTCCCTAAGATCCCCAAAATGAGCTCAGACACCAGCCAGGTGACAATGAATATATGTCTTGCTCTAATTCCTGCAAAAAAAAAAAACAGCTCCATTCAAACACAGCATCAGTGCAACATTCCCTGAGGCTAATATCCATTGATTTCAATTGCTCTTATGAAAGCTCTGTCTCATTAATAGATGCATCTAAATTTTAAAAAGACACCTTATCTGACAGCTTTCCCCTTTACCTTTAATAAGTTTCACTGTAATATAGTCTTGAAGGTCATTACCAGACAGCTACCTTGGTGAAGCAGCCGTAAAATAAACTTCCCAGGGTAGGCCTTAACCCAGCTGTCTTATATTGACTATAAAATGTCCTATCTTGCATGTAATTGCAGCATATAACATGAATACCTAAGAACAAATCTAGTCTCAAGGAGACCAACATCTGAGAAGGACAGTCCATAAACTAGTTTACAAAAGCCAAGGGACTGGTTGAAAATCAAAGCTAATGTGAGAGCCAAGCAGACTGTACAAATTGTGTCGCCATTTCCAGTAACTCAAGCAGAGGTTTGGAGCCTAGGCATAATAGCCAAAGTGAAGAGACAGCCAGGGATGATAGGGAAGGAGTAAAGTCCAAGTAGGTGAAAGGTAGACAAAGAGCAAGCCCGTATGGTAGTTCTAGTTTTAGTTTTTTAAGGAACCCCCACAGTGTTCTCCATAGTGGCTATACCAGTTTACATTCCCACCAACAGTGCAGGAGGGTTCCCTTTTCTCCACACCCTCTCCAGCATTTATTGTTTGTATTTTTTTTTTTTTTGTGCGGTATGCGGGCCTCTCACTGTTGCGGCCCCTCCCATTGCAGAGCACAGGCTCCGGACGCGCAGGCTCAGAGGCCATGGCTCACAGGCATAGCCGCTCTGCAGCATGTGGGATCTTCCCGGACCGGGGCACGAACCCATATCCCCTGCGTTGGCAGGCAGATTCTTAACCACTGCACCACCAGGGAAGCCCTGTTTGTATATTTTTTTGATGATGGTCATTCTGACCAGAGTGAGGTGATACCTCATTATAGTTTTTATTTGCATTTCTCTAATGATTAGTGATGTTGAGCATTTTTCATGTACCTTTTGGCCATCTGTATGTCTTCTTTGGAGAAATGTCTATTTGTTTTTTTGATATTGAGCTGCATGAGCTGCTTATAAATTTTGGAGATTAATCCTTTGTCAGTTGCTTCATTTGCAAATATTTTCTCCCATTTTGAGGGTTGTCTTTTCGTCTTGTTTATGGTTTCCTTTGCTGTGCAAAAACTTTTAAATTTCATTAGGTCCCATTTGTTTATTTTTGTTTTTATTTCCGTTTCTCTAGGAGGTGGGTCAAAAAGGATCTTGCTGTGATTTAGGTCATAGAGTGTTCTGCCTATGTTTTCCTCAAAGAGTTTTACAGTTGCTGGCCTTACATTTAGGTCTTCAATCCATTTTGAATTTATTTTTGTGTATGGTGTTACAGAGTGTTCAAATTTCATTGTTTTACATGTAGCTGTCCAGTTTTCCCAGCACCACTTATTGAAGAGACTGTCTTTTCTCCATTGTATATCCTTGCCTCCTTTGTCATTGATTAGGTGATCCAGCAATCCCACTCCTGGGCATATATCCAGAGAAATCGATAATTCAAAAAGATACATGCACCCCAATGTTCATTGTAGCACTATTCACAATAGCCAGGACATGGAAGCAACCTAATGTTCATCAACAGAGGAATGAATAAAGATGATGTGGCACATATATACAATGGAATATTACTCAGCCATAACAAAGAATGAAATAATGCCATTTGCAGCAACATGGATGGACCTAGAGATTGTCATACTGAGTGAGGTTAAGTCAGACAGAGAAAGACAAATATCCGACGGTATCACTTATATGTGGAATCTAAAAATAAGGGTACATATATATATGTATAACTGACTCACTCTGTTATAAAGCAGAAACTAACACACCATTGTAAAGCAATTATACCCCAATAAAGATGTTAAAAAAAAAAATAAAATAAAAAAATAAAAATAAAAATAAGGGTACAAGTGAACTTACCTACAAAACAGAAATAGGGTTACAGATGTAGAAAACAAACCTATGGTTACAGGGGGTAAGCAGGGGAGGGATAAATTGGGAGGTTGGGATTAACATATACACACTACTGTATATAAAACAGATTAACTAGTAAGGACCTACTGTAGAGCACAGGGAACTCTACTCAATACTCAGTACTCTGTAATGGCCGATATGGGAAAAGAATCTAAAAAAGAGTGGATATATGTATAACTGATTCACTTTGCTGTACACCTGAAACAAACACAACATTGTAAATCAACTATACTCCAATTAAAAAAATAAAAAGAGCAAGCCCGACTTGTCAAGCCTAGCACCTATCAGCAGAGGTTAGAAGACAGGAAAGGAACACACATGCACACACGTCATAGTGTTTTTTTAAGGAAAAAAATATAGTTCTATTACTTATAGTTAATTAACTACTTACAGTTAATTCTATGCCAGACAATGACATAAAAATTTAAAAGAACATGAGACATACAAAATGTCTCCATGAAGAGCTGTGCAGACTCTCTAGCTGTGCAGCTAGAGAAAAGCATTTTTAAAAAAACAACCATTTAAAGCCTTTGAAAATTGTCCTAAGGGCATTTAATAAATTAACATTTAAGAATCTCTCTTAAACCTTGGAAAGAACAGAGTCTGTGGTACTGGAACCGTCATCTGTTTTTTTCCTTCATTTCCACAACACCCAGCTCAATGTGACCTAAGTTCCACTCAGAGTAGGTATGGCCAGAAAGAAAGGGTTCCCTCTCCCACCAGCTCCCAGTGGGAGGGGCAGAGTGCCAGCATTTCCCATCCCACTCAATTCCATGTCACAAGGGCTCAGTTACCAGCAAGTACGGCCAAGACGTTGTAGACTCCCTTCACCCACATAGCTTCCACCCAATAGAGTGGAAGACCCACCCCAGGCATGGTAGGTAGAGAATACTGGGGCCCTGATCACGCTTGGCCCAGTCACACACAGGGCAGAGGTTCGGTGCCAGGAGAGGCAAAAAGAAGATGAGTCTAATGTCTCCAGGCAGCACCCTGCTCACGAAGTAGTGGTGTCACTCCAACAACATGCCCACCTGTAGCTCCAAAGCAGTGGCATGGTGATTTTTCACAGGGAGAAAGACAGGCTCTAAGAAGAGAAAGCCACTAAGCTCTCCCCAAGCGAACTTGCTGAATTAGAAGTGTGAGGAATTTTAAGGGGAAGCACTCTCTCAAAAGAAACAGAGATCGTGGTAAGCAATTAAGAGGAAGGTGAGAGCTTCATGAGAGCAAAACGCTGAACCATAGGGAAACTAGTTTACCAGAGACAACCAGAACAAGAGACAGCTAACAAGAATCACCCACCCACCCACCCCCAGAGTCAGAGCAAACCTCCAATACTGGCTTTACAAACTATCCCTGGCTAAGGGACCAGAATTTACTTGGATCAAACTGTAGGGTACTTTATGTATTTGGCAGTGCTCTGAAAAAAGAGCAGTCAGCAGGCAATGAATGGAGCTTATCAGCTGGGTGTCAAAGGCAGACAGTATAACAGAGATGGGGGAAATACAGATGAAGTGAACCCTGCTAAAACAACTGTCATTCCGTGGTGACTGAACACTTGTCTAGAACTGCACCCTCTGAAGTGACTTCAGAGGTTTTGCCCTGTACAGGAATAAGACTGTGACTTTGCTGGTCTATTATAGTAGCCAAGAAAATAATAAGCCTTGGGGAGGTAACTGGAACTGACAAAATACATTATGCAAAATATGCATTTTTCAACAACAACCAAAAAATGTAAAGACATGCATCCAAACAGGAAGGTGTGATCTATACAATGAAAAAAAAAAAAAAGAAAAAAAAGCAGGCAACAGAATCTGCCTGTGAGAGGGCCCAAGTGTCACACTTATCAGGTAAGACTTCAAATCAGGTATTATAAATATGTTCAAAGAACAAAAGGATATCATGCATAAAGGAATAAAGTATGATGACCATTAGTATTATCAATATTAGGAATACCTATTTTTAAAAACTGAGTAGCAATTTTAGAATTGCAAAACAGCTAAAATGAAAAATTCACTAGAGGGGTTCAACAACAGATTTGAACAGGAGAATAACTGAACTTAAAGTCAGATCAACAGATTACACAAAGAAAAATTCACAGAGAAACGCAGGACATCATTACAGACATTTTTGTAATAGGAGTACCAGAGGAAAAATGAAGGCAAGAAAGGAGCAGAAAAAATATTCAAAAAATTATGACTGAAAATTTCCCAAGAAAAGCAATCTGCACACTCAAGGAGCTCAGTATACTCAAAGCACAATACACACAAAGAAATTCATATCCAGACACATCATAGTAAAAATGCGAAAGCTAAAATCACAGGAAAAAAACTTGAAAGCGGCCAAAGAAAAATGTTTTATCATTAACAAGGGAACACCAATAAGATTAACAACTGATTCTAATCAGAAACAACGGAAGCCAGAAGGCAAGTGGGTGATATGGTAACTGCTCAAAATAAAAACCTGTTAAAGGTTAAGTCCAACAAAATGAGCATTTACAAAGATCAGATCAAAATAAAGATTCTGAGCAAACAAGCAGAATTTGTGGCTAGCTGATTCACCCTACGAACACTGAAAATCTTTAAGCTCAAAGAAAGCAACCCTAGACAATAATTCAAATCCACATGAAAAAAGAGCACGAATCATTTAAAACAAAAATTAAAAAGTTATAAATGCCTTTTTCTCCTCTCTTATGTTAAGAGGTTTAAAAAGGAATGTATAAAATAAATATATAAGTTAATTGATCAACCTATAATATTGAAATATATATTTGACAAAAACAGCATATCATGACAAGGAAATGATGAGTAAAGGTGTATCACAGGAAGAAACTAACAGATGATAACTTGAATCTACAGTAACAAATGAAAACTGAAAATGGAAAACAAAAAAGTTAATATGACATTCCGTATAAATACAGCTCACCTTTCTTCTCAGCTTCTATAACTGGTGTAAAATAAGATGAAGTGATAACAACAATGGATTATTGGGTTTCTAACATACATGCACCTAACACTAATAGCACAAAAAGGCAGAAAAGGGAATAGACCTATGTAAGAGTAATATTTCTGTACCTCTCTAGATTTTAGTTAGCATATATCTGAATTATGTTAAGATGTATACTGTAAGCCCTAGAGTAGCCACTAATAAAAAGTTAAAGTGAGAAAATAAACAAATTAATGTTCCATAGAAAATATTCATTTGATATGAAAGTAAGCAGTAATGAGAAAAGAGACACACATGAAACAAAATAAAGTGGCCAATGTATATCAATAACATTAATTTTCAGTGGATTAAACAATCCAAACTCACATTGTCAAATTGGATTAAAAACCCAAATGTATGCTGTCTACAGGAGACACACACTTGAGACTCAAAGATCCAAATATACTGAATACAGAAAGATGAAAAAGGATACATATCAAGCTAACAGCAACCTGTAAGAAAGCTGGAGTAGCTATACCAGAAAAAATCCAAAAATGTTAAAGATAAAGCCATCTTATAATTTAAAAAAGGTCAATTCAACAAGATATAAAAATTTAACAGATCCCCAAGTACATGAAGCAAAAATTGGTAGGATTTAAAGGAGAAATAAATAATCCAGCAGTTGGAGATATCAACACCCCACTTTCAATAAAGAGTAGAGGGCTCCCCTGGTGGTGCAGTGGTTGAGAGTCCACCTGCTGATGCAGGGGACACGGGTTCATGCCCCAGTCTGGGAAGATCCCACATGCCGCGGAGCGGCTGGGCCCGTGAGCCATGGCCGCTGAGCCTGCGCGTCCGGAGCCTGTGCTCCGCAACGGGAGAGGCCACAACAGTGAGAGGACCGCGTACCGCAAAAAAAAAGAAAAAAAAAAAAGTAGAGCTAGGCAGAAGATGACCATGGAAATAAGACTTGAAAAGCACTATAAACCAACTATATCTAACATATCTATTGAATACTCCACCAACAAAAGTCTATGTTCTCCTCAAGTACACATGGAGAGTTCTCCAGATCAGACCATATGTTTGGCCATAAAACAAGACACAATAAATTTTAAAGGATTAAAGTCATACTAAGTATGTTCTCTGATCTTAAGAGTGAAATTAGAAAACAGTGGTGCAGCCACTATGGATAACAGTATGGAGGTTCCTCAGAAAGTTAAAGATAGAGCTACAAAATGACGCAGAGATTCTACTTCTGGTTATTTATCTGAAGCAAACAAAAACACGAACTCAAAGATACCCACCTCCATATTCACTGCAGCATTATTTACAATAGCCAAGACATGGAAACCTAAATGGCCATCTTCAGGACATGTGAAGACCTCACAGGCATTATGCTAAGTGAAATTAACAAGAAAACTATTGTATGACCCCACTTACTTGGAACTTAAACAAAACAAAAGACAGAAATAGCTCATAGATACAGAGAACAGCTTGATGGGGGACGTGGGTAAAATGTGTGAAGGAAGTTAAAAGGTACAAACTTCCAGTTATGAAATACATCATGGGGATGTAATATAGTTAATACTATATTGCATATTTGAAAGTTGCTGAGAGAATAGATGTTAAGTCTCTTCAGAAGAAATTCTGTAACTATGTATGGTGACAGATACAGACTTATTGTGGTAATTTCTCAATGTATACAAATGTTGAAACATGTTGTACACCTGAATCCAGTATGTTGTATGTCAAATATACCTCAAAACATGTTTTAAAGAAACAAAAAGAAATGTGAGAATTAAGAACATAGCAATTGGGCTTCCCTGGTGGTGCAGTGGTTAAGAAACCGCCTGCCAACGCAAGGGACACGGTTTCCAGCCCTGGTCCGGGAGGATTCGACATGCCTCGGGTCAACTAAGCCCCTGCACCACAACTACTGAGCCTGCGCTCTACAGCCTGCAAGCCACAACTGCGGAGCCCACAGGCCACAACTACTGAAGCCTGCATGCCTAGAGCCTGTGCTCCACCACGAGAGGTCACTGCAATGAGAAGCCCGCACACTGCAGCTTAGAGTAGCCCCCTCTTGCCGCAACTAGAGAGAGCCCATGCACAGCAATGAAGACCCAAAACGCAGACAAAAATAAATTTTAAAAAGCAAAAAACAAACAAAAAAAACATAGCAATTGAACAACACACTACTAAATGAATCCAAGAAGAAATCACTATGGAAATGATACTTTGAGATCAGTAACATACACAATGTAAAGTAACTTGAGAATGCAGTTAAAGCAGTCCTAAGAGAGATTTATAGCTGTAATTGTGTATATATAAAAGGACATTTTCAAAATCAAAACCCTAACCTTCCACCTCAAGATACTGGAAAAAAAAGACTTAAGCTAATGTAGGCATAATAATAAACATAAGAGCAGAAACCAGAATAGAGAAAGACCAAAACCAAAAGTTGGTTCTTTGAAAAAAGATTAAACAGTTTTTTTCTAGTTTAGCTAAAGGTTTATAAGACTCAAATAAATAATATCAGGAATGAAAGTGGTGACATTTCCACTAACCTTATAGAAATAAGGAGTAAGAAAACTGAAAGCGTATTTTAACCAATTAGGTAACAGATAAAATTACATTTTTCTAGAAAGACACAACCAAAACTAATTCAAAGATAGAAAATCTGAATAGACCTTTAAGAAAATTAGGCACTTTTTAATTTCCCAAGAAGAAAAGCCCAGGCCCAGAGGGCTTCACTGGTTAATTATAATGAAAGTATTTTTTTCAATACCAGTTCCTCACACTATTTCAAAAAAAATAGGTGGGAACACTTCCCAACTCACTCTTTAAGACCAATATTACCAAAACCAGAGACATCACAAAAAACCAAAATACAGATCAATACTCCTGAAAGATATAAACACAAAAATCTTCAACATAACAAACCAAATTTGGCAACACATAAGTAGTACTGTGCACCATGACCAAGTGGGATTTATTCCAAGAAAGCAAAATTAATTTAACATACCAAAAAGAAAATCAATGTAATACACCATATTAATAGAATAAATAACAGAAACACATGAACATCTCAATAGACTCAGAAAAAGTATCTGACAATATCCAACATTTCATGAAAAAAGCATGCAACAAACTAACAGAAGAGAACTTGCTCAATCTGATCAAGGGCAACTACAAAAAAATCCACAGCTGACATCATACTTAATGGTGTGATGACTTAATGTTTTCCCTTCAACATCAGGAACAAGGATGTCCACTGTTGCCACTTTTAAGAAAAGTACTGGAAGTTCTCGTCAGGGCAGTTAGGCAGGAACATCTAATAAAGGCATCCAAGAAAAGTAAACTATCTTCACTTGCAGATGACACAATCTTATACACAGATAATTCTAATGAATCCACTAAAAATACTATTAGAACTAATAAACTAGTTTAGCAAGAATGCAGAGGACAAGATTAATATATAAAAGTTAACTATGTTTCTATATATTTGCAAGGAACAATCCAAAAGTAATTCATTTGTAGTAACTTCAAAAAGAATCCTTAGGAATATATTTAACAAAAGTGCAATATATTTAAATATACCCAGTAACTGCAAAACATTCTAAGAACTACAAAAAATTTCCTACCTCTTCTAAGATCCAACATCTCCACATACTTACTGGCATCCATTCCTTCCCATGTAGGTCTCTATAGCAATAGCCTTCTGTCCTGCCTCAAGTTTGTATTCTTTTACTGAACTGTCTCCATTAGAGTACATGCATTTTGTGACATCTCCCATCATTAAGTCAGTCTTCCATTGATCATACATCTGCCAGTTAGTGCCAGTTTAAAATAAGACTCTTTCAAACAATTGTCCATACTATACTATTCCTTATCTGTAATTTTTCTCTCCTCCCGTGTGCTCTGTAGTCTACTCTTATTAGGATTTTATCTCCACAACTTCACAAAATAAATTTTTCAAGCTCACAATGACCCTCACATTGCTAAATCCAGTGGATAGCTCTTTATCTTCTTGAGGACATTTGTTCACTTGGTTTTCAGAAACCATTATCACCAAGCAAACTCTCTCATCTTCTCACACTTTAAATCCTAGATCCTTATATCCTCCTTCGAAATGGAAAGCATTTCCAGAACTCAGACCTCAGACTTCCCTACATTCATTCCATAGGTGACCTCTTCAAGTCCCAGAGTTTCAAATACTATCTTATACTAGACTTCGCAAATCTATAAATCCAGCCCAGATATTTCTCCTTAAATCTGGAGTTGTACATCCAAATACCTATTTAACATCTCCATTCAGATCAAAACACACAACCAGACTATAAATATCCAAGTTCTTGTTTCACCTATACCACACACCCCTAACTGGCTCCTCTACAGATGTTCCCATCTACATAAACGTCTAACTCTATTCTTTTAGTCGTTCTTACCAAAAACACTGAAGGTCATTGATTTCTCCTCCTCTCATATTTCCTATCCAAACCATCAGCAGAACATCAGCTTCAAAATATCCCAAATCTGCCCACTTTTCATTGTTTCTACTGCCACAATCTGAACCCAAGGCACCATATACACTCTCTCAGATCCCACACAAATCAAGAGCCATCAAGACATTAGTAATTTTGGCTATATTGAAATTAAAATGCTTGCTCATCACAAAACAGTATTTTAAAAAGAAATTTTTAAAAGGGATATAATAGTTACAAAGCATATACTTTGCAAAGTAATCCTTTCCAGAATAACCCCAACAAACCAGTGGTTATTTGAGAACTAGAAACAGGGGCAAAAGATTTACATGTGCAATTCAATGAGAACACATAAAGCCCATAAATATATGAAGAATACCCAACCTACTTATAAGATGCCAATTTAAACCACAAAGAGAAAGCACTTTCCACTATCTGGATTAGAAAAAAATAAGTCTAACAGTGTCAAGTGATGGTGAGAATGTGGGGCAACAAGCTGTTGTTAATACACTACTGATGACTGTAAATTGATACAAATTTAGAAAATAATTCAGCATCATCTGGTAAGGCTGGTAACATGCACACATCTTGACTAGAGAAATCCTTGCACATGTGCACCAGAAGACATGAGTAGCACTGTTCATGCTAGCAATGTTCATATTAGCATAAACTAGAAACAAATGTCCACTAACTGTAAACAGATAAATTGTGACATATGAAGTAGTGCTCATGAAGGCATTATAGATGTGCAGATTAATGTGAACACATTGCCCCCAATACACTGGGCAAAAAATATGTATACAAAACAGTTAAAAATCACATGACCGTGTGAATTATACCTCAACAAAAAAATAAAATCTAACAAGTATGTTCTTTAGGGATACACGCTACAAAACTGAAGACGAGGGCAAGAAAACAAAGTTCAAAATAATGTTTATCCACCTGGGAGGAGTAAACACGATCAAGGCAGGGACAGAGTTTCACAGTGACCAGTAATGTTCTATTTATTATACCATGCCGTAGATCTGCAAGTGTCCGAAATTCTCTGTTTTGGGTATTTTTAAAAAGAGAATTTCTAAGATGTGTATTTATAGACCCTCATTTTGATTACTGAAAACTAACTTCAAGGGCAGAGATCATTCATTTTTGAGATGTCATTATAGGATTAGTATATTGCAGAAATTACTAGGTTCTTTCCTATGGAAGCTAAAACATCACTTGGAAAGTAACACAACATAAAGACAATTGAAAGCACAAGGTGGCTACCAGCTTCCTAAGTCTCACTACACAAAAAGCCAAAGAAAAGAGTCACAAGTGAAAATACCTCTGCCTTCCAAGTATGGACAAAGTGAGTTGCCTCTACAGTACAGCTACCTGAGAAGTTTGTTTTATAAAATGTAATTCCCAAGTTATCAAACACACTGTTTCCATGGGAATTAGCATAATGAGCTCTGAATGGAAGCTTAACAGCTCAGCACCACAGTGATTACGTGCCTCTCAGGGTAATCTACCAAATATTTCCACATATCAATGCATGGAAAACATCATAGATACAAATCACACAATACGAATAAAGAACCCCACCTCTACTGTTTACTTTTAAAAGCAAAATTGAACAATGCTTATCATCCATCAACACAGCAGGTACTAACATGCATCCCTCCTCAGGCATCTGCATTCAAGCTAATTATGACACTCTACAACAGAAATCCTCTGACTAGGTAATTACAATTTCAGTTAGCTGAGTTATCTTTATTCAGAGACTACTTAATGTTTACAGAATAATGTCTTCAAAGCTAATCATTGCCAATTATGAGATTTTGACTATTTCACATTTTTATAGTAGAATACTTCCCATCTCCTTTTATGAGGAAAGAAATCTATAGTTTATTCAGTATAGAAATATAGGTTTTAGAAAAACCTGTCCAAACTGTGCTATCACTACAAAGCATCCCTAAACCTGAATATGCAGCACAAAGGCATAAGGAGCCCCCACTGTACACAAAACTTTAATTCTGGACAATTAGAGTAATACCATTTATCTGAAACCTAATATGATCAGAGATAAACTTGGATATGTACTAAACTTTAATTCCTAGGTATACTCATCTTTCCTTAATCTACCCTTTCAAACTTCATTTTAAAGTAATTAATTGAACAGATTTGCAAGGGCAGATAGTTTCAGGTAATTAAGCAAAACAAAAGCCTTTCACATAGCAGCTTCTCTATCATCAGAAACAGATCAAGTTTCACCTCAGACCCTGGCAGTCAGGGAATAAGTAGTTCACCACCTGCCCTGGACTTAATTTAAACCTTTGTCAACATTTCCCAAGAAATAATCAGAACTCACTGTTTTCTTCAAGAACTCACTCATTCTTTAGACATAGGACTTAAATCAATACCAAACTTTCTCTTGAGTAGATAAAGGATCCATTTGGCCCAGGAAAGCTTATTACCTGACCCCCATTCAGGACTGAACTCTGACCTTCAGTGTGGATCATCATGACCACAACCACCCAGAGATCAAGCAATTACTAGCCATGGTCAATTCTACTTTATGTCAAATATCCAAATACAGAGTCAAATATCTGTTAAGTGAATTTTTCATCTCTATTTTAAAACAATCCATTCCTAGGTATTTTATTCTTTTTGATGCAATGGTAAATGGAATTTTTTCCTTAATTTCTCTTTCTGATCTTTTGTTGTTAGTGTAGAGAAATGCAATAGATTTCTGTGTATTAATTTTGTATCCTGCAACTTTACTGAATTCATTGATGAGCTCACTCTGAAAACTGTAAGATACTGATGAAAGAAGTCAAAGATGTCACAAAGAGATGGAAAGATATGCCATGTTCTTGGATTGGAAGAATCAATGTTGTCAAAATTACTACGCTACTCAAAGCAATCTACAGATTCAATGCAATCCCTATCAAATTACCAATGGGATTTTTTGCAGATCCAGAACAAAAAAATCTTAAAATTTGTATGGAAACACAAAAGACTCTGAATAGCCAAAGCAATCATGAGAAAGGAGGACGGAGCTGGAGGAACTAGCTACTTCAGACTAAACAATAAAGCTACAATAATCACAACAGTATGGTACTGGCACAGAAACAGAAATAAGAGATCAATGGAACAGGATAGAAAGCCCAAAAATAAACCCACACACCTATGGTTGTACCACTATGGAAAACAGTGTAAAGGTTCCTTAAAAAACAAAAACAGAGCTACCATATGATCCAGCAATCCCACTCCTGGGCATATATCCAGAGAAAACCATAATTCAAAAAGATACACGCACCCCAATGTTCTTTGCAGCACTATTTACAATAGCGAAGACATGGAAGCAACTTAAATGTCCATCGACAGATGAATGGATAAAGAAGATGTGGTACATATATACAGTGGACCATTACTCAGCCATACAAAAGAATGAAATAATGCCATTTGCAGCAACATGGATGGACCTAGAGATTATCATACTAAGTGAAGTCAGACAGAGAAAGACAAATATATCACTTATATGTGGAATCTAAAAAAATGATACAAATGAGCTTATTTACAAAACAGAAACAGAAAACAAACTTATGGTTACCAAAGGGGAAAAGTCGGCAGGGGGAGGGATAAATTATGAGGTTGGGATTAACAATATACACACTATTGTATAGAAAATAGATAATCAACAAGGACCTACTGTATAGCACAGGGAACTCTACTCACTACTCTGTAATAACCTATATGGGAAAAGAATCTGAAAAATAGATATACGTATACGTATAACTGAATCACTTTGCTATACACCTGAAACTAACACAACATTGTAAATCAACTATATTCCAATATGAAATAATTTAAAAATTAAAAAAAACAGTCCAGAATACATTGCATAAAGTTTTAAAACTGGGTAGTGAAAGTATATTCTTGATGCATACACACATATTAACTTCAGCAGAATTTCCAAAGCGTTGCTCATCATTGCTAAATAGTCATGCTGCACAGTCCTAAGAGATCCCACACACACCCCATGTCAAAATTTCTCATTATATAACTTCCACTGTTTCTCTTCAGATTAACAATTTTCCAACAAAAACTAACGCTGCTAACTATGCTATAGCACAAGGGATAGCCCCCCCCCAAGAATAAAGAATTATCTTACCCAAAAGGTCTATCATGCCAACGTTGAGAAACCTTGTGCCAAGTTGATACTCAAATATAGGAAGAAACAAAGGCCTGGAGCCTGCTTTCAGATACAAAAAGTCCCTGTTTTACACATTGCAAAAATCCAATACAGGAAGTATAGGAGACCTTGTTTTATGAGAAAAGATAAGATAAATCATGAACCAGTGCAGAAAAGGTCCCAGGCAGTCATAACCCTTAGGCAAATGCCATTTCCGTAAATAGGTCTGCAAAGATGTGGCAAGCAAAAAATCAGTGCCTAAACCCTAATTTCACAGAAACTTGGAGGCAAGGGTGGGGAGGGCAGGAACACAGGGATTTAGAGAGAAGAGATGAGACTACCTCAGGGAAAAGAAAAATTAAAAGCACACAAAATACATGTCCCTTATTTCCTATGGTTCACATACCACACTATTACTCAAGTCCAGGCAGTCCAGTGCCCTGAACATTTTAGTACTATCTACTTCCCTCTCCATTTCATTTGGCTTAAATAGGGTTCATCATCACTCAGCTGCATCATTACTGCAGATCCCAAACTAATTTCACTTCCCTCAAACTCTTCCTTTAGTCAACCTACCAAACAAGGCAGACAGTCATCTTTGTAGAATTCAAGTCTTATTATTCCCTCCTCAAAAATCAGTGGTTCCCTCTTACCTATGGATGAAATTCAATGAAAGATATCAGGGAGGATTAATGAATTCCAATCTGCACATGATTCCAGAGACACTGAAAAAGGCAAATTTAAGTGGTTCTATCTAGCTGGAAGTTGAACACAGCAGGTCTGGAATTCACAAGTGAGAAGCCTGAGAATGAGAGAGATTTGGGACAGTGTGTCAGTGGGAGTTAAAATAGGTGCATACAAATGTGTTGCGCCCAGTGAAATAATAGTCTTAAAAAGTTACATGTTGTTTGATTCAATTTATGGATTCTGGAAAAGACAAAAATACAGGAACGGAGAACACATCAGTGGTTGACAGGGGTTAGAGGAACAAGGGTCTGAATACTAAGGGCAACAGGAGGAAACTCTTCAGAATGTTAGAACAGTTCTGTGTCCTACCTGCGGTGGTGATTACAAGAATCTTTACAGGTGTAAACACTCAGATTGTACATTCCCAAAAGTGCGTTTTATGGTATGTAGATTTAAACAATATTAAGTATTGTGGGCATGATTTAGATTGCTCAGAAATACTTTGTTTGGTGATAATAATAGTTAAAGGAACCTTATTTAAAGGATGGGAAGAAGTATCTGAAAAGTGAGTGGTCAAAAAAAGTAAGAGGAATGAATAAAGTCACAGAAGCCAAGGTAGGAGCAAGAGTTCCAAGGCAGAGCTAGTTAACACTCTCAAATTTAAGGCATTCTATACACACTGGTGTACTCTAAAACTCAATTCTGATGTCAGCCACCTAGAGTTAGCATAAACCCATGGTTCATAACCAGACTGCCGTTACTTCAGACACCAGAGAGAAGTGGGGTTTCCCAGGCCACCGACACTTCTGACCAACTGACTCCGAATTCGTGAGGTTCCCACAACCTCTATGCAATTTCAGTAATTCACTAGAATGACTCAGAGCTCAGGAAAAATACTTATCACATTATGATTATATGATTATGATTATGATTACTTACATTACATATTTATAACAAAGGATACAAATCAGACTAGATAAATAAATGAAGAGACACATGGAGTGAGATCTGGGGGGAGACCAGAACACACAGCTTCTACGGTGCCCTCCCCCCAAGCAATCAGGGAGTAGCATGTTTTCAGCACCTCATTGTTCACCAACCAAGTAGCTCCCCACTGTGCTTCAGTGTCCAGAGTTTATTGGGATTTCACTTCATAAGCATGATTAATTAAACCACTGAGCATGTGACTGAGTTCAGTCTCCAGCACCATTCCTCTCACCCCAAAAATCCAGCTGATTCAAAGCTCCATTGGTCTTGCTGGTAACCAGCCCCTATCCTGAGTCATCTCATCTTATTAGCGTAAGCTCAAATGAGATGCAATGGGCTCATGAAAAACGAAGATCCTTGACAAATTTCAAGGATTTATTCTCCCTGCAAGGAACCAGGGACAAAAGCCAGTCAAACTCCTTGTTATACAAAAGACTAAAAATGTATTTAATTGGGAACTGGAAAGTTACAGGTGATTTTTAGGCAGAAGAGTCAGAGGGGAAAGAGGCCAGGTTGATCACAATGCTCTGAGCAATAAATTGGAGATGAAGAAGCAGAAGCAATAAATATAACCTGTTACTGTAAGAAGTTGATTAGGGAGAAGATGATAAAACATTAGAGATGCAAAAACAGAGAGCTCAGGAAAGAAACATACGCAAGTAACTGAACTAGACGTCTCCCCTCAGGAGCAAGTCTTTAGAAGGCTGGTCTACTGATAGCATGAACTGAAAATGAGACTTTACTGGCAGTTCTTAGAGTATATGCAATAGCTTATTAATCCTTCTAAAAAGGATTCTCCCTACATCTTTATTTTTCAGTGCTCCAACATATCCCTTATAACAATGTCCTTATAACTACATCTCTTGACTTATAATTATGCAGAAATATACAAGTACCTCATACTTGTAAAGGACTCCTATTTTGCAATATGGCAGACCACATACCTTGGAAAAACCTATTACAATTTTTTTAAATGCAGAAGAATTCATAAACAGCTTTTAAAAGGAACTTTTAAAAGGGCCTTTTTTAAAAAGAACTTTAAAAGTAGGACTCTCAAGAAAACTCCCTAGAACTAACATGATAGCCAGAAACCAAGGAAGTAAGATGGCAGAGAACTCTGGGTTAACAAGAGGCTTTAGTTTTAACAAATGAGAAGGAATGAGCAATTAGATCTTGAGCCTGTTCTACTTGGTTGGTTAGAACTGTAGCCCTCAAAGATCCGTGAGAAGCTATATACTCATTTAAAGAGAAGACTAGAAAAAAGTGCCCTCAGTGAGGAAAGACAAAGCAAAATTGTTTGTCCTGGCTTGGGATTCAGGGCGGGGTGGGCAGGAGGGTGAGCTGGGGGTGGGAGTAGTCTTCTCTGAGAAGTGATAAAGATCATCTATACTTTGTACGTGTGTTAGAAATTTGTTTTAACACCACCATAGGATCTACAAAACTTCAACCCAAGAATTGACAAAAGTTGCTGCAGGGTGGAAAAGCCGTTGGGATCCCTGGCAGAGGGAACACAAATTCATGTTTCAGAAACATACCTTCATCCCATGCCCAGAGGATTCCTGCT
>NW_006796847.1:236390-239523 GCF_000442215.2 Lipotes vexillifer | reverse complement strand
CTGCTGATCGAGTCCTGCCAAACATGGGCTTACAATCCAAATTGCAAAGGAGGACACCAATCATCATGAGCAAAAGTGAACAGAATTGAAGAGCTGGAGAATTAAACTACCAAGAATTACTATTAGCTACAATGTATAAAATGTTTAAATATTGAAAGACAAAACAGAAAAGCAAAATAGAAAAAGACCAGTCACATTTGAAATGGACCAAACAGAACTCCTAGCAACTGAGAATTATTACAATTGTAAAACTCCTTAAGCAAAAGATTAGAACTAAAGAATGAAATAGAAAACTGAAATTACCCGTGACGCAGTCCACGAGAACAGTAGAAAATATTAAAGTTGAGACATGAGGACAGGATAAGGTTTATCATATATAGATGCATATGGATAAAGAAGAAAAAAAGCTGTCAATTGGGAAATGGGACAAGGACAATATTCAATAAGATAATAGCTTAGGATTTTTTAGAATTGATTTTTAAAAAGCATAAAGGACAAAAAATCCAAAGCAAGGGAAAAAAGAGTCATATATTGAAATACCAGAGACACTGCACAAAACCTGAAAAATTCTTACATGCAACCAGACAGAAAAGGCAGATTACTTTCAAGGGATACAATTAGACTGGTTAGTAGACTTTTCAAAGGTATATTAAAGTCAGGAGACAATGGCATAATATATTTTCAAGGTACTGGGGAAAAAATAACTGTACACTTAGAATTTCATACTCTGACCAACCCTACCAAAAGTAAAAGAAATAAGAAATAAAAGTAAAAGAAAATAAATGAAAAGCAAAAGTAAAAGAAATGATAAAAGCTGCCCTACTGAAGTCATCTTGCCTCTGTGAAACCCAAGAATGGAGCATACACAGGGAAGAGAAAAGAACTGGGGTCCGGGCAACACTTTTGAGCCCCTATATGCAGACAACCTAATGTCAGCCTTAATTTTGGGGCATCTTAGTCTCTTTTAGTAGTACATCATCATTAATTTGGATTTTGTAACCAAAATGTAATGTAAGTTAAAATATCAACGTTATCTTAAGCCTGCATACCCACCAGGGGGCTGTCACGGTGTCTCATTTATTCAGGAAATGATTTATCTGAAAGGGACCTTTTTGGGTAGGGTTTGAAAAGAGGTAAGAAAACAGGACAATCAGCTGAGAGCCTATAAAACACAATTTAAAATAACAAACGAGAATGAGTTCAAAGGACTCCCAGGCAAACAACTGTCCGGTAGCTCTAAGCAAAAATCTTCACTACTTTCTTTATAGAATTTAATTCAGACCAGTTTTCTGCAATTTGACCTCAAGTTAAAACGATGCCAATACTTCCCACCAATTCAAGAACTTCAACTACTAGTAGTACATCTCAATTAGTTGTGTTTTTGTTTTTAGAATTAAAATTTAGAACAGTGTAGGAGAGGTGGCAGAAAGTAGTGCCTGAATTTCCTGAGGCTACTGGGTCACTACCCTCAACATTCTAAGGAAATGAGAATAAGCAAAATAAGAGTCCCCAATTGAAAACTGTATTGTTTAGAGCAAATCCTTCCTGATTAGCGGAAACCAGCTTTTCATTGCCCTTGAGGTCTTTTACAACTCTCAAAAATTATAGGTAACTGATAGTAAATGGAAAATCATTCTTGCCTATAAACGTGGCAATAGATTCTGCCCAGTTAAGGTTCAACTGGCACCCCTCGTCCCATGGGGAAAAAAAGTTTTGCCTATTTGTGAATTAATTTCAACATTCTTTTATTCCATATAAATTTGTTCTCCTCTCAATTGTAATATCTGTCTGGTTCCATCATTAATGAGGGCAATAAACTCCTTAACATGCTCCTTATAACTGCATGAAACTAATAATGATTTTACACTTATGAAAATTATCCCTTAACACCACCAAAAACAAGGCAGTATTTCTTAGACACCAAATTTCTGAAGTTGTCCTAAATTAGTTGTAAAAATTTTGCTTTAAACCAGCTTTTCAATGTATCTGGAAAGTTTCAGATTTTATTAAAACATAATTTGTTTTATTGAGAAGGCATAATGAGACTGAATCTTACAAATTATATTCTTATTAACAACTTAAGAAAATTAGAGTCTAAAAGCAATTCCGACAAATCTGCAACTAACAAAAAACCACCGAAATGCTATACATGTTTATGTTTTATTAGTCACCTGTTGAATGATATTCTCAGCCTATTAATTGGTACAAATTAATCTTTTGCCTTTCAGACATACTACCAAAAGAATCACTTTATAAACAATCTTAGAAATTCTCTGAATACTCAAAACACCCAAATGTTTGATTTTCACAATGAGTTTTAAGTGCTATTTTCCCAAAAGGTAACATAGGCAAAGAGCCATAATTTATTTGTGCTATGGTATGCCTAGACTTTCTAACTGCCCAAATTAGTCTTCCCGAAGAACTTTCAAACTTGTAAAGTTTTACTCAAATTCTTAAGTTATAAATCCTTTCTTCTTTTATTCCTCCTCATCACCCTTGCACCTGGCCACATTGTCTCTTCCACAATCTAGGAGCCTAGAAAAGAGGAAGATGTCACAAAAAACACAGGAGCCGTGATAAAGTTTTGTGGTCACTAATGTTCCTGAGCTATAATTTTCACTACATCAAAATACAACTTAAAAGTTACATTAAAAATAAGAAAAATGTTTCATTTTACCTGTGGAATTCTTACATAGGTCTAAATGTAAAAGAAATTCATGTTGTAGAGACATGAAATTAGGAGCAATTTCCCAAACATGAAAATCCAAATACATATAGATAACTAAATAGAAATCAGGCTATATTTCCCAGTTGAGTATTTTATAACTTCCTGGCCACCCAGATGGCTAGGAAGGCTTAGATGACTCCTTCCATTGGTCTACAATCTTTGAAGGAAAATATTATCTGAGATATTATAATTATTCTTACAGTAATACCACTTTAAATACTTAGCACTTTACTATGTAGTTAACATATATACAATTTCCAATCCTAAAAGCAACCTTACAAGTTAGCATCCATATTTTTAAAAGGAAAATAAGCCCAAAGAAGTTGAGAAAGTTGAACATATTATACTACTAATAATTAGGAAAACAGAATTGGGCCTCAGTCTGTCTAACGCTACAGCCTTTTT
>NW_006796847.1:227108-236380 GCF_000442215.2 Lipotes vexillifer | reverse complement strand
TTTTTTTTTTTTTTTTTGTGGTACACGGGCCTCTCACTGTTGTGGCCTCTCCCGTTGCGGAGCACAGGCTCTGAACGCGCAGGCTCAGCAGCCAAGGCTCACGGGCCCAGCCGCTCCACGGCATGTGGGATCTTCCCGGACCGGGGCACGAACCCGTGTCCCCTGCATCAGCAGGCGGACTCTCAACCACTGTGCCACCAGGGAAGCCCCTACAGCCTATTTCTATTATACTATACTAAGTCTGGGCCATAAATTTTCACTGTCTCAAATTTAAACTGCAAACTTAAGTTTAGTATCTATTATGTCATTTACAGGATTTTACTCAGTAATTTTAAAAAAATAAATATGTTCCAAAGATTACAATAGATCTTCTGCTATCCTGTGTTTATTTTGGTGAAAGAGAAGTGAACGCAGAATTCTGTCATCCTAAGACTATTCACTTTAAGGGGTGTGAAAATCTTGCCTGGCTGTTTGTGCTAAAAAATAAACCACTTCTAAAAAATTAAAACAAAAATTGGGTGAAATGAGCCAGGTTTTTTTTTTTTTTTTTTTTTTTTTGCTTTAAGTCACATAGCTCCTAGACTCTTACAAGATTCTTAGGCTTTCTTTTCTTTTTTTGTCATGCCGCGGCATGTGGGATCCTAGTTCCCCAACCAGAGATCGAACCTGCACCCCCTGCACTGGAAGCGCGGAGTCCCAACCAGTGGACTGACAGGGAAGTCCCTCTTCGGCATTTTTAGGTAAAGGAATGAAATTAAATATGCAGCTAAGGTCCATCCATTCATAACCACACTCTAATGACATTATTGCATTCTTCTCCAAATAGCTCATATTACATTATGATAAATGACTACCTAGCAAAAGAAATTCCAGAACAGTCTCACAATCTATAATAATATAAATTTCCTAAAACAAATTAGCATAACGTCTTATGTCATCTTGCCCATTTTAATTAACTTGACATTTAAATACTGAATATAATTCCATCAAAATCCAGCAAATGAGTATGTGCTATAGCATTTGCCCCTTTTATCCATTCTCAGTAGTATTTCAATACTTACCCCATGTTCCTTAGCAGCTGTGACAACTTTAAAAAGGACATCTTCCTCCACAAATGGTCTCACAGCATCATGGATAATCACTACTTCTGGCTTTGAGAGTCTACAGTTGGGCTGATCCTCTGCCAGTGCTTTTAGTCCATTGAAAATTGACCTGTGGCGGGTCACTCCAGATTCAACCAGAGAGATGCCTTTATGCTGGTACCTCTGAATAATATACTTCATTGCTTCCATGTTCTCTCCAGTTACTGCCACAACAATGTCCTTTATCCAAGATACTCTATAAGGAAAGTATGCACACATCTCGTATCAATTGATTCTTAACTAAAGTTAAGCTAGTAACAAAACTGAGTTACTAATTACTACTAATACATCTTCATAGGGACATTAAAAACGGAAAGCTACTAAGTAAGTCAATGTTATGCATTTTTAATCATGTCTAGTAAAGGGGTTGGTTAAGAATTTGTATTTCTCATACTATAGAAACATGAATATAAATATAAGTAGTATTTTTCAATACAGTGTGAAAGTACCTATATTGCAAAGCATAGATTAGGTATAGATATGTATCACAGATTTCTTAAGTTAAATAATTAGCATATTCATCAGTAGACTGAGAGAAAAAATTTAAGATTATGCTTTTAAATTGCTTTTTATTCCCCAAATAATTCTCTCCATTAAATAGGAACAACCCAAAGCACTTCTGAATTCCACAAGTTCTCTTTCAAGAAATCCACTGATTTGGCAACAAAGCTGGATAACTGAACTAAACTTTGCCTACATCAAGGTGAAATGTTTTAGCTTAAATAGGGAAATTATGCTAATTAAGTTTGTATAAGTATAAATCAGGCTCAAATAAAAGAGAAAACTCATATTTTAATGAAATATAAAATTAAAGGAATTCATCTGTTGAGTCAGATACAAAACAAAGCAATTCTTCTCTGTTCTGAAACACTTTCTTAGACCTACTGACATACAGATGCTAACAGTCCACAGCGCTGAGTGGCAGTGGCTGCAGTAAAGTTGAGCAGAATTCTCTTGAAGACCAGTGTTAACAGAGGCTACCATGATTATACACTCAAAGTTCCTCAGCTGATGGGCCCAAGCCAGGAAAACTGCCTCTGCCCATGATATCAACTCTGATGAAAGGCCACTTTAAAATTTAATGGCATTCTTAGCCTCTGAGATCCTACATGTTCATGCTAGACAGTTAAGTCTTGTACTCACTTTTAAAGAGATGAAAGAAGGGTCTGAAAATTACTGAATAATGAAATTATCGATAAATGAAAAATACTGGGTTGCTTCACTCAATAATTAACCATCTCCTACCTTCTGCTATTGAACAAACCCTTCCTATAACCCAAAACCCCATTCTGCCTATGGCTACGACAGCACTACACAGATGCATACAACCAAAACTTCAAGGCACACTATCCTTTCATTTTAACTCCATTCCTCTAACAAATATTTATTGAGCACTGAATAAATGATCAGAATTGAGTACACAATCGAAATAGTTACTGCTTTCACAGATCTTACAGATAAAAAAAAGAACACCAACAATTCCAAGCTGCAATAAAGTGCTGTGAAGGAGAGGTCCAGGCTCCAGGACTGCATGCAGCACAATATTTGACCAGCACAGAGAAGGCCAAGATAATGCTCCCTAATGAAGCAGAGTTTTCTCTTCAAGTGGCAAGAGGCAGGAAAATAGGCAAAAAGATTTGGAGGGAGGGAGAGAGGGATGGTTTAAACAGAGGCCGTAGCAAGGTTCTGAGAAACTAGGAGGAAATGGAGGGGAGTTCTTTAAGCACAGAGAAGACCCCATGAAGAGACTGGAGGACCAGACAAGTGATGGGCTGGGCTAGGCCATGGAGACCTCCAAGGCCATATTAGCAGTTCTAGTCTTTAATCTTAAAAAATAGCAATCTAGGGCTTCCCTGGTGGCGCAGTGGTTGAGAGTCCGCCTGCCGATGGAGGGGACGCGGGTTCGTGCTCCAGTCTGGGAAGGTCCCACATGCCGCGGAGCGGCTGGGCCCGTGAGCCATGGCTGCTGAGCCTATGCGTCCGGAGCCTGTGCTCCGCAACAAGAGAGGCCACAACAGTGAGAGGCCCCCGTACCGCAAAAAAAAAAAAAAAAAAAAAAAAAAGGAATCTAGAGAAAAGCTTTATGCAGGACATTTACACTCAAATTAATACTCACCTCCCCCAGTATTCTATGCTGTTCAGTGACATAATAGGAACTGTGGTAGGCAGAATAATAACCCCCAAATGATGTCCATCACCTAATTCCCAAAACCTGTGAATATGTAACCCTACCTATCAAAAGAATTTTCTATATGTAATTAAGGATCTTGAGTTGGAGATCATCCTGGGCTATCTGGGTCGGTCCAATATAATCACAAGAGTCCTTAAGAGTGAAAGAAAAGCAAGTGAGTCGAGGGAGAAGATGTGGTAACAAATGCAGCACTCATTATGACACAGGACCATAAGTCCCAGAATGCAGGTGACCTCCAGAACCTGAGACAGTAAATGGTTTGCCATCTGGCAAGTAAATGGATTGTCCCAAGAGCCTCCAAAAGGAACCCAGCACTGCTAACACCTTTATTTTAGCCTAGTGAAAATGATTTTTTGACTTCTGACATCGAAAAGCTTAAGAATGTATCTATGTTGCTTTAAGCCACTTAGTTCCATGGAAATGTTTACAGGAGTGATTGCAGCTTCTAATTTTAGAGCATAAACTTTACTTTGGTGCAAGATGGAGAACAGATTGGGTAGAGAAAGCATGCAGACAGACCAGGTAGGAAGCTGCTGCTGAGGTCCGAGCGAGACAATGATGGTAGCCTGTCTATCAGATGGTGCTTGTGGATAAGATTTAAGAGATGGTAATCGTCCTGAGTCAGAGGTAATAATCCTCCTGAGTCAGTAAGAAAAACTAGCAAAATAATTTATCACTTAATATGAAATAGCTAACATCGATTAACTTACTATGTCTTAAGCATTAGTCATGTTTTAACTCATGTAATCCTCACACTCTATACTATCTCATATGGGAAACACCAGAAGGATCTGATACACAAATACATCGTACTTTAACTTCCTATACTGCCATCTGATGCCAAAAAATACTTGAAAAAAATATTTTTACCACTTTTCATCAAAATATAACATTCCATCTTCTACAATGTAGGCTCCACGATGGCAAGGACAGTATCAGTTTTGCCCATTGCTTTACGCCTAGTAGGTACTCGATAATTATTTGTTTTATCAATAAATGATTTTGGTCTGTCTCATCTACCAGGATCTTACAACATAGCATAGTTTGAAGGATTATGAAAACAGAAAGCTCTCCTCATCAACCTGAAAAGAGAATGAAAAACAATGAAAATGCTTTCCCTCTGCAATATACTGTTTGCTGATTGTTTTGTTTCAATGAGTTTGACTCTTTACTCTGATTTCTGGATTCTAAGGCCCCAAGGATGACTGGGATTACTTATGTTTTGTCAGACACCTTGGGGGAATTTTAATCATAAGCAAAGCAAAGCAACACCACTCACAGAATACCAGACCAGACAATATGTAGTTATGTGAATAGGCAATAAGGAGGATTCTAGAATATGACTGAGTGTAGGCTGCTCTTTGCTTTGTCATCCATCCATCCCCCACTTCTATCATTGCAAATTTAACACTGCTAGAACTTACTCTATTTACATGGTTTAAAACTTATACTGTGCTAAACCAAGTCCTTAGCAAGTGACAGTTCCTCAGCGCCCCCTAGATGTAAAGTTTGCCAAGGTTCTGTCTCCACTGGCACAGCTGTGACCCAGGCAGCCATCTCTCCCATTATTTCTGCAATAGCCTCTTAGCTCATCTCCTCCTTCTCACTTAACACAACCCACTCTTACCACTTCTAGATGACTTCGCTCAAGTGTAAACCTTAGGCCATCCCCTGCTGGCTCTTGAGCCATGCCCCTCTTGGTCTCTGCCATGTCCCTCTTTCTGTGACCGCCACATTGTCTCACATCCAGGTCTCCGTTTATGCTGCTTCCTCTGCCTCTCAACATTATCCCCCATCCTCATCATTCCTCCACCCCCACCCACTCCTGGCTGAGTCCTACTGTTCTTCAGCTGTCAGTTCAGATGTGGCCTCCTCCAGCAAGCTTTCCTTGACATTCTGGGTGCGGCATCTCTGCTCTCAGCTCCCAGAGTACTCTTATCGCTAGAGTCTTATCAAGCATCGTATTGTTTCATTTTACCTCCCTCACTAGGCTGCCAACCCACAAAAAGCAAAGACTATATCCCAGGGCTTGGCATATACTAAGCTTTCATTAATATTAATAGTAGCAATAGCAACTAAGATGTATTAATTGTTGGCTAAGTGCCATGTACTGTTTGGAGCATGTGTCTGTAATATTTCACTTAATAGTCACATCGGCTCTGAAAGAAATCACTATTATCTCCATTTCACAGATGGCACAGAGGCAGTGACCTGCCCATGATTATACAGCTAGGAAACGAAAGGACCTGGGTAGACCCCACTCTGACTTTGGAGCTCACACTACAAACCTCTGTAAAAGCACTAACACTGAGAGGTCATAAAATCCATGAGAGCAAAAAAAATCAAATCTGGATCGTCATGTCTCCAGCAATCCATTTATTTTGAACAATAATGCTGCATTTGTGGTCAAAACATGGTCAGGTTTATTTCTTACAATTTAAGCATAAGTATTCCTTCATTCATGGGTTCGTTTAGTCATTCAGAAAACATCCAGTAAGCATCTGTCATTTGCCAGACATTATACTAGTCACTGGTAGTCCAATAACAAACACCGGCAGAATTCTTGACCTCACAGACTATGTATCAAGAAGTAGCTGTTGGACTTCCCTGGTGGTGCAGTGGTAAAGAGTCTGCCTGCCAATGTAGGGGACACGGGTTCGAGCCCTGGTTTGGGAAGATCCCACAGGCCACGTAGCAACTAAGCCCGTGTGCCCCAACTACTAAGCCTGAGCTCTAGAGCTTGTGAGCCACAACTACTGAGTCCACGTGCCACAACTACTGAAGCCCGTGCACCTAGAGCCCATGATCCACAACAAGAGAAGCCACTGCAATGAGAAGGCTGCACACGGCAATGAAGAGTGGCCCCTGCTCACCGCAACTAGAGAAAGCCCGCGCGGAACAACGAAGACCCAACGTAGCCAAAAAATAAATAAATAAAAATAAATTTTTAAAAAAGAAGTATCTGTTAAATGAATCAATGAATAGATAAGAGGAAGCTTAAACAATTAGAAATAAAACGTGCTCTTGAGTTTATAGAAAAGTGTAAAAGTAATCAAATCTATTTAGTTTATTAATAGGACATCACACTTTATTAATAGGACATCACACTAAGTTTGCTTTTTTTAAAATAGAGAACTTTCAAGTACATGTTCAACTATATCAGTGGACAGGATTTTTTTCTAAGGCAAGAGCTTAACCTGTCCCCTAACCTATCACCTTTTACCTTCCATAGGCTATTCTATCAGAAAAAATAAGCTAAAAGCAACTTTTAAAGACATGTTGCTTTTTTGACCAAAACTTACATGAAATTAAATGTTTAAATATAGAATAATGAAGAGGGAGAAAGATAGGACATTGCTTGACAGTAGTCATTCAAACATCTGAGTTAATGAACTCCCAAAGGTCAATCCCAATTTTACTGGAATGCCTTAAAATATCTATAAAACGATTATCTATGTTCCATCAAACAGAAAGCAGTCCAAAAAAGTACAGATTAGACAGATATACTCGTGGCCTAAGACTTCTGAAACAATTTTATGAGGCTCTAAATAGAAAAATGATTTAAACAAGTGTTTCTCAAACTGCAGATTTCAGGACCCATTAGAGTATCATCAAATCAATTTTCTAAGTTAAGATTAACAGTTTTGAGTCAATAGAAATTAATACAATAGTAAAATTGGAATGCATAGCAAGTAGTTAAGGACAGACTGTTTTCATGGAATTCTCTTTCAAATATGTTGGATGTAGTTAAGTATGTGTCACTGAGTCATGAGCAAAATCTAATTCTTAAAACAGGTCACAATAAAAAAGTTCAGACAGCTGTTTTACACAGCTCTTAAGAGATAATGGGCTTGTTATGCTATTTTGTTCAGCAACCAAGCATACATTCAGCACTTGCAAGCCTTTTTAAGTACTGTTTGTGTTTCGAAGGATTTAGTCACATACTTTTCTAGTTATAGAATTAAAAGCCTTTTACAGTATTAAAATTTAATATGTAGAATCATGGCACTAAGAAAGGCCTTAAGTACCTCACACAGTGCCTAGTGAACAAATATTTGCTGAATAAATGAATCTGGTCGACCACCTTAGCTGAAGGCAAGTCCACACTGAACCCCCTGTAGCTGGATTTTATCAAGTTCTGAGTATTTCCTTCCTAGCACATTCCATAGGCAAATACAAACCTAACCTTAAGCTCCATTACACCTACCGACATTTTGAGGAAAAAATACAGTATCTCAGATGTAATCTTCTCCCAGAATATTTTAAGATATTTAAATATATTTCTATTAATATATGTATTATATTTTAAAAATAAATATTACTTCCAGGTATATTGTGTTCAGACAGTTTAACAAGATCAGTTGAAAGCAGATTTAAACAAATGCTTTTAAAAAACAGATGCAGGGACTTCGCTGGTGGTCCAGCGGCTAAGACTCCACACTCCCAATGCAGGGGGCCCGGGTTCGATCCCTCATCAGGAAACTAGATCCCGCACACTGCAACTACAGATCCGGCGCAGCCAAATAAATAAATATTTAAAATAAATAAATAAATAAAAACAGATGGAAAAATCAGGCTCTGTTAACACTCCTTAAGTGCTCTCACCCGGGCTGCAGAAGTTTGGCCCCAAGGGACAGTGACAGCTGTGGCTCACTTACGTGACAGTTGTCATGGAAATTAGGCCTTGGGATTGTACTGTGGCCATAATTTATAGATTCCTCCTTCTCCATAAACACCCTGATATTTTAGAAGGAAAATACCCAATTGGTGTGAAGGGGCTGGCTCCTGGCTGCCTTGACAATGTCAAGTCTCTTTAATACGGCCCATGAAGGCTTCCGCTGGTCAAGCCCAGGCTACCAGTCCTGGTCTTCTCTCTTGTCTCACAGTAGCCACAGGGGTGGCAATGGGAACTGAAATCTCCAATCATCTGACCTGTGCAGAACACAGTCCCACTCTATTTCTTCTACAATACAGGCCTCTTCCTTCCCTTGAATCAGACTTAACCCTTTTATTAATGAAGCATCCAGACAAAATATTTAAGTCAAATTCATATATCTGAGCAATCACTCAAAAGCATCCTAAAGTCATCTCTTTTTCTGAATCCTTAGTATAATTAATCACTAAAAATTGCCAATTCCTATCTTCTAAATATTTCTCCTGTCTTCCCTACTCTATTCCTACTTTCAGCTTAATTCAAGCAATCAATATTGCTCATTTGGATTAACATTTATGCTTTCTATTCTCTTGTTCTAACAGAATTTGCAGTGGTCTTCAGAAACACAGTAGGACAGAACAATTTTTTTAAGTACACAAAAAATATTAAAAGAAAACTTTCAGAAGATCAAATAAGCCAGAAGTTAATCCACTGAAAAACACCATGGAGTCTTTAACAGTTACTAAAAATGGACTTTCATCGATTTTCCAAGTAATAAGAAAGCCACCCAGTCTCAGTCACAAAATCCATGGTTTCCAGAACATACAAATTGACAAAATGAATTTTTCATCGGGATTTATCAGACTCGAGGAGCCTAACTCACATTAACCAAACTAAAAAGGCTCTGAAACATGAATTTGAATGCCAACGTATTAATATACAACGATACACATTTTACTATCACAACGTCCGCAAAGTTCTTTACCAATGCAACAGCATATTTTCTTCCTATAAAAGATTTCTAGGGGAAGCCAATTTATAATAACAGGTTTGGATGAGCACGGAACCTTATCAAGAAACATCTTAAGCAGTGTCCTCAAGAACTCAAGAAGCCTCTTGAGCTATGGAGAGGGCTGTGCCTGACTTTGTTCAAATCTATTGTCAGGGAAATTCCCATCTAGTCCACAGCCACCAGGAGTCTGAATAAGCATGGCCAAAGTGTGCCTCTCTGACTTGCTTTCATTGTAGTTGTCATTTGAGTCTATTTAGCTATTCCAGGTTAACC
>NW_006796847.1:204337-227098 GCF_000442215.2 Lipotes vexillifer | reverse complement strand
GCAGGAATTTTTACTTCCTATTTCAGACCTGGGAAAACACTTTTTTGATATCAGTTGATCGACTGCAAGTAGATCTTACAACCGAACTGTCAGAGCTTTAGGCCCCTGCCAATAATACCACTGCCACATGATTTCTTAGAGCAACACTTCCTTTTGCAAACTCAGGTCATAAATCGTTATGAGAAGGATTAATACCCTTGACCTCAGTTCCTTGTTAACAAAATAAGAAAACTCAAAGTTCTCTTCAACTTACAATCTGTGGTTCAATTTATATTTTAATTCCCCCTAAAAGGCCAAAATGAAACTTTAAAACTCCTAGAAATGTTTTTAGTCATCTTCTGAAGACCTCTGTTCTTACAACCTACAAATTAGTTACACTTGATCCTTTTAGTATAACTCCTGTAATGCACGGATCTGAGCAAGGTGCATAATCTCAATACACTCTGTGAACATATAAACATATATATTCTTCTACACATATAGAAGCTAATTGTGGGCTTCCCTGGTGGCGCAGTGGTTGAGAGTCCGCCTGCCAGTGCAGGGGACGCGGGTTCGTGCCCAGGTCCGGGAGGATCCCGCATGCCGCAGAGCGGCTGGGCCCGTGGGCCATGGCCGCTGGGCCTGCACGTCCGGAGCCTGTGCTCTGCGGTGGGAGAGGCCGCAACAGTGAGAGGCCCGTGAACCGCAAAAAAATAAAAAAATAATAATAATAAAAGCTAATTGTAATATATACACACACACAACTAGTTCAGATGGACTTTGAGCCTCCATTGGTCCAGTGAAAGCCTTTAGCCAACATGTTTAAGATTTGAGGGTTCAGAGATTCTTTTAAATCTCATTTCATCTGATAATTAGTTTAAGAAATTTCAATGGCACACAAGTAAACCGTGGCTAAACTAGAAAAATGTGTATTTTTCCAATATCATCTAAAGCAGAAAAACAATATGAAGTCCCAGACAATTCACAAGACAAACCTCTCAATGTCTCCTCCAACTTCTCAGTTATGCAAAGACAGGTGCTTTAGTGCATAGCACGTTTGAAAAGTAAAGTACTTCCTTGAGTCTACCTTAAGTGCTAAGCATCTCATTCGAAAATGAGAATGTGGCTCTTAATTTCTCTATGGCCATGGAGCACTTCACTCTGCCATTGGCTGTGTTGGTTCTGAGCCTGACGCTAAGCCTCCAGTGTTCTGACAGGGATCTGGGAGCCTGTTTTTTTTTGAAGGTTTCAACCAGTTGTCTTTACAGCTGTAGACAGTTGTTCTCTGTCTACTCTACCTTAATTAGTACTTTTAACTCCTGAGCCTTTCCAAGGTTCTATGACTGCAATCAACTTGCTTCCATCACACAGCTCTTCTACCTCAAGGCTTACGTTTCTGCTTCCTTGAGCCTCTATTAAAACTGACTGGTTACCACTCCTCTACCTTCTTTCTTCTAGAGCTTTATTGTTCTCTTATCTGCCCCACCTCCTTTTGCTTTCATGTTTCCTTTGTATGGCTATACATTTTTACTTGCTTTGGGTAGGTAAGTCAATGAGTAGAAATAAATGTTCACATGGCATTAACTGAAAACCAAACTAATCATGTTTTTTTGCATTTCCCTATCCCATTTTGGGGCCAAACTTCTGGGGTAACCCCTCCTTCTAAATCCTCATTAGTTCTTTACATTGACTCTCAGTTCCAAAAGACAGGAACTTCCATAATTTATCTTTCGGGATGAAATGACCTAGGCCTTTTAGCACCACACTCTAGGAAAACTATCAGCAGTCTGTGGAGCTCATCTTTTACCAATAGAAGGGCTTTCATGTGGCAAAGGGCTAAGAAGCACAGGGATGTATATATACATCCCTGTGATACAAGGTTTCCAAGGATTTCCTGAGACATACTCCAAAATAACCATATTCCATAAATTCTTCAGGCATTGTAATGCTTTAGAAAGAATGATCCCAGAAGTATTTCAAAATGGAGGTTTTGATTAGTTACTACTGCTATTAGGATTTTATTACCGCTGTGATCAAATTAAGTAAAAACAGAAGTGTTCCATCTTATTTTACATCAACAAGGCCTTTCCAGAACATTCTTGTACTTTAAAATTGCTATTTTTTAATATCCACCTATCTCCTGCTGCCTCAGAAGAGGCAACACTGCAAATACAGAAGTTTTGTGGCGTTTTTTTTTCCATACAAAGGAAAACTCAACGTAGAAAAGTCTGCACTCCCTTACTTCTAAATGCTTAATAGATGAAGATCCTGCTGGCCGAGCTCTATTGTGTCCCCTAATATTACCTGCATAAATGGCCTACGTCGTCACAATATCTGTGACACTGGAATATTGGAGGAGCATGAATCAACTACTCAGAGAAATGGAAAACTACAGAAGCAAAAGAAGCACCTAGAACTCTTTCAATGTTTGTATGAGTTTCACATGTAACCACCAGCCACGAATCAAAGGTGATTATGGGTCTTTACACTTCCACTTACTTTCTGAATAGTGTCATTTGGAAAAATTACCATATGCAAAGCAACTGGGGCATTTGGCTCCTGGAGTGTATGAAAGCGTGGGAGGTAGGGGTCTGTTTTCTGGATAACATGCTACTGTCCTTTGACCAGAACCTCATTAGCTTCGTCTTCATTAAAGCCTCCTAAAGCAAATGGTTCATGTCAATCCACGTGAAAACATATTCCCACAGCTCCACACTGGCTTCTGTAAGTTTCAACACCCTAACAACACCTATGTGGACCCTTGTACTCCCCCAGCTTCCCATCCCTCCAGCCATTACACACGGCTAAAAACAAGCTAAAATAACATACCCTTCCTTTTCACCTCCTTCGATCCTCACTACTACTCCCCTGGTCCTCCTTATCCTTTTCCTTTCCAGTTTCCCCAGCTAGTTCGTTTTCGAAGATACAGCATGTAGTTAGCGCCCTTAAATCCGTTTCCACCATGGAAAGGTTTGGATTAAATCCTGCTTCTCTGTCCACCTTCAGTACCTAGTAATTAGCACAGTATGTCTCATATCAGATACTCAGTTAATATTTGTTAATAGTTGAGAAAAAAAATGACCAAAGGCCCATAAAACTATACTGGCAAGTAAAATCTACTTTGCAACTAGATTTTAATCTAATTTGCAACTCACCACCCACGCATGCGCGGAGACAGCCGCTGAGAGTGAAGAATGAGCGGGAGAGAGAATATGGGACAGGGACAGGGAGACTCCTAAACCAGCTTCCCATTAGTCCCCACAGGCCCCGGGGTTAGAACTAAACGTCCCCCGCGCTAACCCAGTCAGTCTTGAGGGCAGCTCCACAGGCCGGCGGCTGGAGCGGTAAAGGGCTCCGTGGGGAAGCCCCAGGCTCCGCGGGGCAGCCCCAGGCTCCACGCCAGTCTGTTAAAGGGCCAGAGCTCCCCTTCCGTGAAGGGCTAGAGGGAATGGAGCCCGAACTGGAATGACCGAGCGGGTGGAGTCCGGCCCCGCGGTCCGCCGAGAGCGGGTGCCAGCACGAGCACAGCTACTGGAGCAGGTGCCGCGCGGGCTGCCCTGGGCTTGAGGGCGGGGGACGGGGGGACGGGGACCGCAAGGCGCGGTTGGCGCCGCATTACCTCTCCAGGGCCTGCAGGGTGTAGCTGATGAGCGGCCTCTCCAGGATGGGGCAGAACTGCTTCGGGGTGGGGACGCCCATCCTCTCCCCGCTCCCCCCCGCCGGCAAAACGGCCGCCACGGCCGGCGCGCTGCACCCGGCTTCGGCCCCGGCCCCGCTCAGCAAGGAGGCCGAGGCCGCCAGGTCGGCGCCGTGCAAGCCGCGCAGGCGACGCCCGGCCTCCGCGGGCCCAGAGCCGCCAGGCGGCCATGACTCCATGGCTGCGGGCGGCGGGGCGGGCCCTCCTCGCCCCGGGCCACTGCGCCTGGGCTCTGCTCCTGCCCTGGGCTGGGGTCGCAGCGGGGAGGGCGGGCGAGGGAAAAGCGCGCACACAGACAGCGCCCACCCGAGCCGCGCGGGCCAGGCCGTTGTACGGCCCCAAGGGACAATCCAGCTGCCGGTCTTCCCTCCCGGCGCGTCTTCGGCCTCTGTCCCGAGCCCAAGCGCCCCGGAAGGGCTGGTTTTCCCGGCTCTCGGCTTCTCCTCTGGCAGGCCCAGCAGTCGCCGCAGGTGGAAGTGTCAGTCCTCCCTATATGCCTAAGGGTCTCCTTAAACCTTAACAGCTGTGCGCAGGCAGTAGGGGTCAGGACTCCCTCCCATCCCTCTCCCCTTGAAGAGATTTGAAGAGATTTGGATGCGAGCCACGAGATGAGACAGAAAAATGTGCACCTTAGTTATCTGGCTTTCATTCGCTCATGAGGCATCCTGGTTCCATCTCTGGTATAGACAGGTGGATGGGCAAATGTTATTATGAAATATCAGTAAGCCAAACTGCAGCCGTTCCCAAATTTGTCTGCAAATTGGAAACACCTGGGGAGCTCAAAAAAATGCTGACGCCTCTGCCCCACCCTCAGAGATTGGGTTTAATTGGCCTGGTGTGTGGTCTGAGAGTTTAAAGATATCCCCAGGTGATTCTAGTGAGCAGGCACGTTTTTTTGGAGCCATGGAGCCAAAGCGATAATACTAATAATTGCTGAATAGTCGGCGCACATTATCTCATTTAATCTGCAGAAGAACCCAGCTATTACTGTTCCTCTTTTACAGAGGCGGAAATAAGGTTAAAATGTTTAAGTAACTTGTGTAAGATTGCACACCTAATGGCCTTTGCACAGAAGTACAGCCAGAGTTGAAAAATTCCAGGCCTGAAGCGTATCATGCCCTTATTTACTACTGTCTTTGCTGGCAGTGTTTCCAATGAAAATGTACTGAAGTATTTGGAGTGTCAGAGCAGATTGTGTTAGGCCCCTAGAATGTAAACTCCTTGAGAGCAGGGTCCTTACTTTTTTGGTTTGGGTTGTGTCCCCAGGTCCTGGAATATAAGGGAAGTTTAATAAATATTCATTGAACAAGCTACTGATTGAATGAATGAATGACAATCGAAGTATATATAATTAAATATTTGCTAATTTATCAATCTTCACCCATCAGTAGTAAATATAAGATTCATAAAATAAGAGTCTTTAAGCACTGAAAATATTATCAGATTATAATATTCCAATTTAGTATTTTTAGCCATTTTCCCAGTTTAGAATGAAGCATACAAAATTAGGATTTAAATTTTCTACTTTTATTGTCTTTTGATTTGATCTTATTATTAAAATCACTATCAGTTTTATTTTTGTTCCTTTTATATTATAATCAACGTTTAGCTCCATTCTACTTGAAATTTGTCAGATCACTGACTCAGTCGAAAAGTAGGCATCATAATACATTTCACTTTGTAGCACCACCACCCGTATCTAACCTATAGTATGCATTCTATTAATACATATTGACTAATTGGTGGATAAATGAATAAATGAGTCTACCTACAGAGACAGAAAAGCAATCAAATAATTGTTTCTATTAATATTGATCTTTAAACCTTGCTTTTTAACCTAATGGTGGAGCTAAACTTATTCTTCATTTCCTTATTCTTGAGCAAAAATAGCATAGTAATAAAGGTCTTGTTATATTAATTTCTATATAATCATTAATATAATTAAACTTTGAAAATTTAGCCAGAATCTTATTATATTGATTTAGTTCTGTTCTTAGAACAAATATATTAACTTTGTTCTCTATGAACCCGTAGATCTTACATAGCGTATGTTAACCATGTTTAATATATAGACTTGTATTGAAAAAAAGGACACTTTATTTGTATATCATAATATGAGAAGCAAAGTTTTTTTCTGAGCCTTTTTATATGGACATAAGTAATTCCTTATTATGCATACTTTGGGTAAAGTATGTAGTTTCCATGTTACTTTTTTTTTTTTAATTTATGGCTACGTTGGGTCTTCAGTTGCTGTGCATGGGCTTTTTATTTGCAGCGAGCGGGGGCAACTCTTCGTTGTGGTGTGCAAACCTCTCATTAAGGTGGCTTCTCTTGTTGAGGAGCACAGGCTCTAGGTGCTCGGACTTCAGTAGTTGTGGCACATGGGCTCAGTAGTTGTGGCTCTAAGGCTCTAGAGCACAGGCTCAGTAGTTGTGGCGCACGGGCTTAGTTGCTCCACGGCATGTGGGATCTTCCCAGACCAGGACTCGAACCCATGTTCCCTGCATTGGCAGGCGGATTCTTAACCACTACGCCACCAGGGAAGTCTTTACTTTTAATGCATATAGAAATACCCATTAAATGGAAGTGGCTCTTGTCTTTGTATCTGAAAGGCCTGAAAGGCCTAAAATTCCGGTGTTTGGTTTGTTTCTACATGTCAGTGTACCATGGAAGATTTATCTTGGGGATTTTATTATTATTATTATCATTATTAGAGAATTTTAGATCAAATTGGGTTCATTTTTCAAGTGTTAATTCAAGTATAATTCACTGTCAATCACTCGCCTCCTCCCCAACCATACTTACTGTTTTAATAGCATTTCTGGAGGTTAGTTGGGGTGTTGCTCACAAATGCTAATGAACAACTTAATGGTTTACCCTTTAACGCTTTTCAGTTCAGAGCCAAACAAAATAAATTATGGTTCCACAGAGGCCAGCCCCAGCATTTCTGTCAGCCTATGAATTCTAATTCCTCTTTTGCTATTGTGTATCTTTTGTAAATGAGACAGTCTATTAACCTCTGACCTTTGACTCATTTTTATACATAAGAAAGGTAATGCTCCGAATTGAGGTCTTTCTGTGGATAATTCAAACTAAACACCACATGGCAACAAGAATATTATCTTTTTTTCTCTCAGTATTTCTTATAAAGTTAATTATCAACCATCTCAACTGTCCACCTTGTTTTTCCTGTATAGCTAAAAAGGGAAATAGTGGTGAATAGCCTTAGGACTGAATGATAAATTTGACTTCATTAATGCTACCAAAGTTTAACTTTTCATAAGAATCCTTTGGGGACCATTGTTAATATACATAGTAGTTCTTATATAGTTTATATAATATAATCATTTACATAATATATATTAATCTTAGAAGATATATTATTGGCACCTTTGTTTCAGGAAGGAAGACCCCTTCCAGGGCCCAAGAGTGGGCTTTTGTCCAACACCTAGAAATGAATTGTCCGAGGAGACACACGTGCTGCCAAAGCAAAAGACTTTATTGGGAAGGGGCAGCCTGGTGGAGAGCAGCGGAGTAAGGGAACCCAGAGGACTGCTCTGCCAAGTGGCTCTCAGTCTCAGATTTTATGGTAATGGGGTTAGTTTCCAGGTTGTCTCTGGCCAATCATCTTGCTTGGCCCATAGTCTGACTCAGGGTCCTTCCTGGTGGTGCACGCATCTCTCAGCCAAGATGGATTCCAGTGCGAAGAATTCTGGGAGGTTGGTCATCTCCTCCCTCTTTTGGCCCCTCCCGGATTCTCCTGGTTAGTTTTCGTTGGCACACCATGTTCCTGTTGAGACCTCCTGTTGTGAGACAACTCAAGCAGGTGGTTATCATCGTTCCTGGCCAAGGTGGATGGTTTCAATCAATGGTCCCCTAACACCTTCTGACAGAAAGTTTGCCTCAGTAGATCTGGAGTAGGCCCAGAAATCTGCATTTTTAATAGGCTTCCTTAGGTGATCCTAATGTAAGTTTGGACCAGACTTAAACACTGAATTACAAAAGAATTGCACCCCAATTACACCCACTTTATATCCAATGCATTTAATTTCAGGACCTAACGCAAAATGCATGTAATATATTAAACATGCCATATAAAAATTGCATAAGAAATCCATTAAAATGTCTGTTGTATTTCCTTGTTAATTTATAAAGAAGAAAACGCGAGGGGAAAATGTTTAAATGCCAGAAATTAAAAAAAAAAAAGATGATAGAGACCTGGCGAACCGAATTATCCCCGAGATCTTTCTACATACCTGTCATTGAAAAACACATCACCTCTGACAGCCACCAAAGGCCATGTCCTTGTCCACAGCTTAAGCAGAATTGAAATTGTTGCCTGGAACTCTGTCCTGAGCATGGAACTCAAGGGTGCGATTCAATTGAGGGATGACACATACCTCCAGAAACTAAAGGAGGGGAATGCCCTCTGTGCATAAGAAATGTGGGAGAGGTGATATCTTTGATGGGTTTGTTTAGGAAACAAATGACTAGTCTAGAATTGCTGGTAGCCAGTTTTCATAATCTGTGGAAGAGAAGAGCATACAGAATCATCAGTGAAGAGCAACAGCTAGAAAAGGAAGATTTGCCGTTTCTTCCAGAAAAGATCTTGGCAGCAGTTATTCCTATATATTTTAACTGCAACATATTACTAAAACAAGATTTAAAGAAAAGAAAAAAAAAACAAACTAGGCTTTAAGAAGAAAATGCTCCCTGAGAATTCAAAGTCATATCTGTTTACTAAGGAATAAGAAAAGAAGAATGTGGACATTTGAATGTGGCATTATTACCACAACCACCACCCCCTTCCCTGCCAAGCACAGAGTAAATATAGGATGTGAGCTGTGCAATAGAGTCTGAATGTGGGACATCATTGCCTTATAATGCCTCACCTAAGAGGGTACCAAGTCTTGATCTTAAGCAGATCAAAAGGGCCTCTGGTGGGGTAGGGTACAGAGAGGCAAAGAAGTGACATGGATGAAGCAGAGAGAGAAGACTGAGACAATGATGATACAGTCTCTTCAGTGATATCCAAAGGATATGAAGATATAAACAACTTTTAATTTTTGTTTAAAAAAAAAAGTGCTTCACTGCTTTTTAGCATGGGACACTTACTTCAGTAGCCAAAAAAACAGAAAAAAAGAAACAAGAAGAAGAAAACCCAGAGTAGTCTGGGCAGATGCTGTAATATCTAGTTAGGAGAACAATAAGCTAAACTGGTTTGGACAGGAAGCACTTAGTAGTGATGGAAAGACCATGTTTCATGGAGAAGTAAATTGTGGTAGATTGCAGAGAGGAAGAAATAAGGTCACGGTGTTGTTTATGCTGTATGTGAATAGAAATAAGTTAAATAGAAATTAATTCCATTTGTGACCATGGCTACCACTAACTAGCATAAGACATAAGTGAAAGAATGAATGAATTAAGAATGTTCAATGTGCCAATGAATATAAACCTAAATGCATGAAGACCAATTTACACTTAGTCTTCAGAAAAATTAGAATGCTGAAAACTATTCCCAAAAGAAAAAATTGTTTTGATTTAAAGTTGCACAGACTATCCTTTCTTCCTCTTCTCCTATCATTATTCCTTAAAAGAACTCAAGACCTTGACAAAAGATTAAAAAGAAAGACAAAAAACTTTCCCTTTTGTCAAATCTTTCCTTAGTAGTTATTTTTTTCTCTTAACTTCATAAAAAATCTGATTATTAACTACTATAGTACGATAACAAAAATATGCACAAAATTAACCAACACTGGTCCAGGGCAAAATTTCAAATTTCATTATGCTTCTCTTTGGCTCTCCTGGCCTCTCGCCTTCTGGTCCTTTTTCCTTTCTCCCTACTATCTCCTGAACTGGGCAACTCACTATCAGCTCTGCTGACCAGAAGTTCATCTGTGGCTTTCACCGATGGGCTTAACCCTTTCAGCCTTGACCAGGACAGGTAGCTCCATCCTATGAGAGGGCTGCACCTTGAATTTGTCTCATTGCCTAGAAGAACTGCTTTGCCATTCATGGGGTGTACTCACCTCCTGGCAACCTTCCTCCTGAACTCTACTCCCGTTGACCCAGGTCTATTACAATTGTCTCCTGCTTGGAATTCCACATCTCTTTGGCGTAAAGTAGAACAGAATCCCACTTTGACTGGCTAGGCTTGCATCACCAGAGGGCTGTTCTCTGATTAATTGGCTGGATAACTTCTCTGAAAGGATTAATCACATAAAAACATGTCACCACTTAACTGGTTTTAAATGTCAGTCCTGTGAATTATGATACCTGGGTCTCACTAGGATGTTCTATAACCTGGCCTTGAATTACTTCCCATGCCCACTGGCTGCTCCTGCTAGGTCTGGGTTTGGTCAAGTTATATGACTAAGGCCTTCCTGCCCCTATTAAACCTGGCTCTCAAAGTGATGAAAATACAACTGTCTCATTTATCCTGGGAAATAACAACTAATAACAGTTGTTTCAGACATTTCCATTTAAGTAAATATCAGAATCATGATTTAAAGGCACGATATTCTAACCTTAAAAATTCCTAAGGCCAGAGATAATAGCAAGAAGTCACCATACATGAGGCCAGCGCGAGTCTAACCTTAAAAACAATCCACCTACTATTCTTTATTTTTGAATGGATGGTCAAAGATAAGTGTGCTATGTAATTGCTAAATCACAATAAGCTCTAGAGAACAAGAACTATATCATTTTACAATTTTTCTCGGTTGTCTATTGTGTATAACAAACCATTCCAAACTTTAGTGTCTTAAAATAATACCATTTTATTGCTCACAATTCTATAGATCAGGAATTTGGGCAGTACTGAATGAAGACCGCTCATCTCTCTTTCATTTGAGGTTGACCAGGGTAGTTCAACTGGACCTGGAGATGAATCCGAGATGGACTCATTCATGCATCTAGGGTCTTGGTGCTTGGCTCTTGGCTGAGGTATCTCAGTTTACTTCCACATGATCTTTCTCCAACAAGATAGCCTGGCCTTCTTTATATAGTGGATGGGTTCCAAAAGAGCAAAAGTAGATTCTACCAGGCCTCTTAAGTTCTATGCCCAGAATTGGCACAGCAATACTTCTGTCTCACTATATTGGTCAAAAGAAGTCACAAGTCCAGCCCAAAGTCCAGCTCAAGAGGAGGCAAAATGGCTCCACACCTTTTGATGTGAGAAATGGCGTTTACTTACGGGGCATGGAGGAATTATTAATGGCCCATCTTTGCAGAGTCTTCTGCAGCCACTAATCACCCACTTTTGGAGATTCGCATGTCTTTGGATCAGAACATCTACTCAAACAATACAGATTTCATAGATTCCTGGTCAGAGAAGGGCAAAGGATTCAAAGGGTCATTCCCTTGCTTTCCTGCCAAAAGAGGAAGAGACTGAAGAAATACAGCATGATTTGTACAGCCCTCTCTGCTCTTTCAGATCATTTGTTTCTACAGGTTATTCACTAGAAGTTATCAATAACTATCCAGACCCTCTTTTTTGCCATCATAAAAGCCAAAACTAGGGCTGAAATATTAGCAAAGTGAATATATACCTAAGAAATTATTTCTGTTACTGAAGCCCCTACTGTTATAGATTCCCCAAGTGATAGGCCAAGAACTGATTTCCAAAAGGTGACAATCCTTTAGTCTCACTTGTAATCATACTGTTTGGACTAGCACTTTATTAGAAAGCAAAATGTTGCTGATGAGGGTTCTTCATTATCTGAATATTCTTTCAATTTTTTAATTGTAATCATAAGCATTAAATTTATTTAACTTTAATCAGAGTTAAAACTCTTTCACATGATAGTGTTAATTTAAAATTCAGTAAAACTAAAAATATGAGAAAATACAGTATTTGCAATAAGGGAGAGGACCAACACAACTCCTTTGAAAGTCTATAGAACAATTTGGAAGGTGGCTTCTATTACCCCCAAACTGAAAATTGGAAGCTCCAAGTATTAATATCTGTTATGGCCATTTATTCTATTAAAGAGCCATGTCTACAAAATGATTTGGGCTTTTTTCCTCTACCTACGGCTATAGACTTGGCCAACTGGGAATTTCTGAACATTAAACCTACCACTATCTTGGAAATGGAGCCAAAGGGCCCAATATCAACTAGAGATGCACAACCTTGTTTCAACCAAATGACTACCTAGGTGTCAGTTTTTAATAAACAAACCACACCCCGAGTGGTAACACTAGTGGAGACGTATTTTGCCGGATTTTGTTCATATGGATGTGGGGTCCTGCTTCACCAATCTCGTTGGTGTGAATTAGGCCTCTCTTTTGAAATCATCTGTGCCACATTTGAGCAATAAATTGCTTCTTCATATCTTGGGACAGGAACTGAAGAGTCCTGTCTTGTGGGCAACTGCTCTCCATTTTCAAATCCTCTGAAGAGCATAAGTAAATGTCAGGCCAGAAAACAGTGGACAAAACTACCAACAGGTGGGGAAAATCAGACAGAGTGGGGAAAGGAAGGGGACTTTGACCTTTGCCATTGCCCAGCATAGTCCAGCTTGATTCCACTGCAAGTAGAAGCAAAGAGAGCCCACGTAGTAATAAAGGCAAAGGCAGCTTTGTCCTGATACACTGGAGGTGTGGCAGGTAAAAAGCAGGTCCAGGGCTTCCCTTGTGGTGCAATGGTTGGGAGTCCGCCTGCCGATGCAGGGGACATGGGTTCGTGCCCCGGTCCGGGAAGATCCCACATGCCGCGGAGTGGCTGGGCCCGTGAGCCATGGTCGCTGGGCCTGCGCGGAGCCTGTGCTCCGCAACGGGAGAGCACACAATGACAGGCCCGCGTACCAAAAAAAAAAAAAAAGAAAGCAGGTCCAACTCCCTCTCAGCACATAACCTAAATTAATGGTTCTCAGCCAGGCTACACATCACAATCATTTGTGGGTGCAGATTGCATCAGGTGCAAAAGCTGAGTCAGAATCTGAGGTGAGACCTCGGAAGTGCTTATTCTGATGAGCACCTACATTTCTAGTCACTTTACTAGATCATACACAAAGATGGAAACCTGGCCTAGTTTAACAACTTGTGATTGACCAGGGTGAACAGAGGAGTTATTGCATGATGGGGTGGATCACTGAATCAAGGAGTAGGGCCGCTTTCACTCTATTAAAGTACTCTATTGCATGTCAGGCTCAGTATTACATGCATATATCAATAATTCTTTCAGGTCTCACAACCGCTTTTGTGAGACAAATGTTATCATTGCTCCCTTTTTACTGATGTGGAACCTGAAACTAGTGACTTGCCAAGGGAAGCGATGGGCTGTGATGCCAGGTCTGTCTAAACAATACTATCCTCCGAAGGAGAGGACAGTGTTTCCAATTTGTTTTCAGTACTCTTTAGAGTAAGGTTCAGCTCTTTAATGCCCATCTTGACAAAATGTTACAATAAATTATTCTTCAGTGAACAGTGAGCATTATCTCCTACAGCAAAATTTCCTGGATGAAACTGATATGAACTAAATGAAGAAGGCATTGAAAACTATAACATGCCATAGAAATTAAAATTTCTCCTTATCTTTTTTTTTTTTTTTTCCTGTACACGGGCCTCTCACTGTTGTGGCCTCTCCCGTTGCGGAGCACAGGCTCCAGACGCGCAGGCCCAGTGACCATGGCTCACGGGCCCAGCCGCTCTGAGGCATGTGGGATCTTCCCGGACCGGGGCACGAACCCGTGTTCCCTGCATCGGCAGGCGGACTCTCAACCACTGCGCCACCAGGGAAGCCCCCCAAAATTTCTTCTTATCTTGAATGATGCCTCTTATATCATCATCCTATAATACAAATTAAATTTTTTCTTAAATATTCCTACTTCCTCATTTTATTACCCAACTTCAGCATATTCTATTATTTTAAATTTTTCATGTCAAAAATTTTCTGACCACTAATTTTCCATTTCAAAAATGTTCTGACCACCACAATTCTTCTTGAATAGAAGAGTAATGTAAGTAAATAAATTGAAATTGAGCCCCCTATTGGTGATGAAGTATTCCCCCCAAATGGCATAGTAACTCAATTTTTGATGGTCTTTGTCGTTGAATTAGGAAAGCTAATGTTCTATTGTTCTGTACTTATTTTAACACTTAAGTAATGACTGAATCTTCCTGGGCCCTTACGATCTTTATGATCTTAGCTCAGTTATTAAATTCCTCTATGTGCAAAATAGAACTAAAAATGATACATTGCAGTGGATGTAATTCTGACTGTATCATTTTTATGAGAACAGTTTTGTAAGAGATAAAGTGCTACTCAAATGTGTATGAATACCTTGAGAGCAGACAATAGTTCATTTTTGTATTTCCAGGAGAGCAAGATGTCGTGGAAAACATTAATGATCATAAATGAGAAAAATCAAATTATCTTGCTCTGTCCTTGGCACTGTGAGTTTTTTAAAAACAATTCATTCATTTTTGCTGAGCTCAGTTTTTTCCTCTACAAATTAGGCATAATAACATAATTATCCCGCCCTACTTCACAGAGCTGTTTTTAGAATAAAATTTATGTGAATTATATATGTGAAAGTTTGTCATGAACTCTTATGAAAATTCTAGGTTAACATTGGTGTTGATTTCTTATGGTTCTATCATCTCCTGCTAAATTGCACTTGACTAGAAGGAAAAGTTCCTCCCTGCCTTATGCTTTTGTTACATTCCCTTCTGTGCCTAACACAATGCTTTACCCATAATAAATTCTTTATTTAAAAAAATAAAATAAAGGAGGCTTTTTAAGGAATGGTGACCTTCTGTTTTCAAACCTGTCCATGCTTTTGAGCAAAAAGCTGGTGGTGTTTGAGGGGTTCCAAACCAGTACCAACTTGTGTCCCCCCAAGCACTTTTTATCAGTAAAAAGGCAAAGCATGTACGGGAGAGAATGCTTGATTTATACCTGTCTAGGCAATCAACCTGCCACCCACAGAAATGTTGGAAGTTTGGCAGTTAATCAGCAAGGCAATTTTTTTGCTCTATTCTCCGCGGATGATCCTTTGAGTTTATTCCATAATGGTGTTCCTTAGTCATTTTGTCCCATAATAAAAGCTCTGTGAATAAGGACTTTGTCTGTATCTCCACAGCACCTCCAGAACAGTGCTGGAGAACAGTGCCAGAAGAGTGCCTGGTGTATCCTGGGTGCTCAATAAATACTTCTTGGATGAATAAGCTAAATGACTCATGGAAATGAAGAATATGTATACTCAAGATTTTGAAGTATTTACCCAAACATTGATTTGATTTAATTCAGTAAAAGTTTTCCCCAATTTCCATCATTATAGAAAAGACTGAAAAAACTAGCGTTTGTGCTGAACTCTTTTCCAGCGTTAAGCTCCCCCGATAGTCAAATTACATTGCAGTTTCTCTCCTGTGCTTATGTGTATGCATATTTGTTTTAAATACATATAAATAATGGGCATCCTTTTGATTTAAACCTAGTCCTATATAGCTCCTATTTTTTCTGAGGACCATAATTTCATGTTTGAGGAGAAGCAAAAATAACCAACATGTTTGAACATAAATACATCCATTCTCAAGGAGATGTCTTTCATTGGGCTAATGACACATTTTTTTTCCCACATATATAACCCAAGAAATTATTTTACACACAAACCACAGAGGTTACAGAATGAATTTTTAAATTTACCCCTTCAAGGTACCATTCTGTTTCTTTCAGAAATAGCTTTATGAATTTGAAGATTAGGAAATAATCACATTTTCAGTGCTATTTAAGTGTGCTTTCCCTAAGACTCAAAATTTAAATGCAATTTTTCTCACTCTCCTATAAAGCACTTTTCTAAAGCAGTTTCATATTACCTCTACAAGGTTTATAGAGTAATACTGAGGGCCCAGAGGTGTATCCAGTTGCTCAATTGACCAGTTAAGTTCCTTTCTCTTTTCTCACCCTGCCCACCTCCTGGTGGGTCAATTGGTGAAGAATGAATTGGCCAAAAGTCAAGGAGTGGGGGATGAGAGGCAAAGTCCTGGATAAAGAGAACTAGATAATTAAATGCTGGATAGTGAAGAGTTGACTTAAAACAGCTCTTTTCAAAGGAGACTTCAAATTGCTGTCTCCTTACCAGACTGGAGAATCCAATTTGTCAGGATGAGTTGATTCTCATGCAAATGATGTAACCTGACAGCTTGCAACATGTAGGGGTCTGGTAACCAAGCCAAGAAATTTGGTAGCACAGAGTAAGTGGAGATGAATCTTTTTCTAATCAATCAGGATTACGTTTCTTAGAGGTTGTTTAGCCTGTTACACATTAACAGCATATTTTAAACACATTCTGTGCTTTTAAAATTGTTATAATTAAAAAAATGGATTTTTTCTGCTCACAAATTAATTACAGGAAAAAGTGATGATGAAAGTATAGTTATTGACTCATGTTCATATCCTAGAATGCCAAGGATATTTCACAGGCAGATTGGCATAATTCAACTTCTTTTGGATAGTGACTAAATTGGGCTCAAGGAGAACTTAACTTAGAGTTTGATCTATAAATATTCATTTGCTATAATACAGTGGGGCTCTTTTTTAAGTGACAGTTCTAACTCATTATTAAATACATGCAGTAAATTTCCAGGATGCCTCAGAATATAGCCAAGGGAAAAAATGCTTTTGAAGATTGAAAAAAGATTCATGCACCCTCTGGATCTCAACTAACAAAAATTAATTAATTAATAGGTCTAAATTATGTCTGTCCATAATGCAGCCAAAGTACCAGCTTCCCAGATGTTCTTAATGTCACCGATCCCATTGTAATTCCTCAAATGCCAACAGTACCTCCTTTGGGGTAGGGGAATTATACAAGAGAACAGATGCCAGCAGGATGGAGGAGTACAACCATAGGCATGTTATTCAGAATAATTATAGTTGTTAAAGCAAGAATATTCAAAGAGCAGTGCATAATCATGCATTACCAAAAAATCACAATGATCACCTGACCAGTGTCAACATCCTACAACATCCTCCACTAGAAAGGGGCACCTCCTTTTCTGACAAGTACCTGCAATACCCGAAGGTAAATGGCAGTACTGAATAGCCAACTGTTTTGCATATGTTGACTGTGATTGTCAAAGGATCCTCTTTTTCAGGGTGCTTTCTCCATTGGAGATACTTGGTTAATATTTGCTACACTCTCTTCATTTCTTTCATTGCACCTTTTGCCATTTATCTATTTTCTTGTTTGCTTATTTGTCTCCCATTCTAAACTGTAAACTACCCATGGTAGTTTTTCTTAGGGAGGGAGATAACTTTTTATCAAATTATAATATTCATGCAGTAAAGTACATATATCCTTAGTGTAGAGGTCAACGAATTTTCACAAATTAAACACAACTGTATAGCAAGTATCCAAATTAAGAAGCAGAAAACCAGGGGCTTCCCTGGTGGCGCAGTGGTTGAGGGTCCGCCTGCCGATACAGTGGATGTGGGTTCGTGCCCCGGTCCAGGAAGATCCCACATGCCGCAGAGTGGCTGGGCCCGTGAGTCATGGCCGCTGAGCCTGCGCGTCCGGAGCCTGTGCTCCGCCACGGGAGAGGCCACAGCAGTGAGAGGCCCACGTACCACAAAAAAAAAAAAAAGAAAAGAAGCAGAAGACCAGCAGCACCCCAGAAGACTCCTGGTTCTATGTTCTAGGTTGTTATACTCCAAAGGTAAACATTTCCTGCCTCTTAAAAACTGTGATTTCTTTTGCCTGTTCTTGGACTTTATTCCAAATAATGCTGCTCTAAATATATGTTCACAAAAAGTATATATCTTTGGTAAATATATGTACATATCTTTATGGTATATATACATAATGGTATAATTTTGGGGTCATAGGGTATGCATATGTTCAGTTTCAGTAGACATGGCAGACAGTTTTCCAAAGCATTTAAACCAGTTTCCACTTTTACTATCAGTGTGTGAGTGAGGAATCATATCTGGTTTGTTCACCATTTTATCTCCTGCATGTGTCACAGCACTTAGCACCAAGTAAGTACTCAAGAAGTCTTGGCTGAATAAATTAAATTGATATATGTTAGAAACGTCTAAATGAGTATTAGCATTTCATCAATATTTTCAAATTTATAAGAAACCAAAACAAGTTTCTGGCCCACTTCACAATTTTGCTAAGAGCCATCCCTAGGTAATCGGTCCCTGAAAAAAACACCTTTTCACTGAATGCTGTTTTCTAGGACAGATGGCTGACTCAATGGAATAAACAGTATCAATCTGACAACATAATAATGAGTTTAGATATGTTAGCAGAGGAAGACATTTTAGTGTCAACTTTCCCAGCTGCTCTTTATACAGTTAAGGACACAGAGGCCTAAAGAAATCAAATTAGGTGCCCTTAGGGTAAGAAAGGATTCATAAGTGGACATATTCTTTGTTTTCTTCTTTAAAACTTTGTAGTGAATGATTATTTTATTTGTATACAATAATGTGTTTTGCCAAGAACAGACTAAGATTTTTATTTCATTGGTAAAACTCATGTTTTTACTGTGACCATCCCTTAAAACACTTTTTTCTTTTCATTACTTAAACAGAAAAAATTACCTTTGTCATTATGCAAAATTGCTTAAATTTTGTCTTTGGGATGAGATTTACTCTATTTTTTGCATGGTGTGATCACAATCAGTCCTGATGTTCAGTGGTTTTTTTAGGATGGACTTTTTATTTGTTCATGTGTTTTTACCAAATGCATCTAACAAATAAAACCATGTGGAAGAATAATAAAGCTTTAAGTTCTTCATCTAAAGAATAAGTACGTTATTGTGAATACAATGAAAATGGAGAGAAATTCAACATTTAATATGTTTCTACACAATAATTACAAATACTCTGAGGAGGCTGAATCACTGCAGTGTTCCAAGGTCTGGGACATAGACTGGATTTGGATGAAGATACATGTACTAGATTCTACTAATGGCTTCAAACCTTTACCCCTTCTTGAGTATCAACACCCTTTGATGTGTTACTTCACAGTTCTAATAAAGAGATGGAGTATACTGCCCCACTCTTTGACTTTAAATTAGTTATGTGACTTTTTTTGGAAAATGGAATGTTAGGGGACATGAGTGACAAAGGCTTGAAAAGTACCAATGCATTTAGGCTTTCTCTCTTGAGCCTCTCCTATGATAATGAGATACCCTAGCTAGTTGGCCAATTCCTGCAGGAAGCTGAGAGTAATGTAGAACAAAACCCATCTGCCCCAGCTGAGCCTAGCTTGGTTGACTCCAGTTGACCTCCAGATACATAAATGAGTCCAGCTGAAATCAACAGGCTCATCCAAACCCTATCTAGATCAACTGACCCCCACCCAGAAAACCCTTAGATGTGTGATCTAAATAAGTGCCTTCTTATTATTTTATGTCATTGAAATTTTGTGGTGGTTGTAATGCAGTGGTATTGAAGGCATAGTTAAGGGATACAGGTATCATCAGATAAGCACGGGTGGATAATGACCATGTTTACCAGAGGATGGTAAAAGGAGCAGGTGCCACAGCAAGGGCAGCTTGTCCATAGCTAAGAGGCGAATTCAAGTTACAGGTAGAGAGTCTTTTTTTTTATATAAATGTATTTATTTTATTTGTTTAACTTTGGCTATGTTGGGTCTTCGTTGCTGCTTGTGGGCTTTCTCTAGTTGTGGCGAGTAGGGGCTACTCTTTGTTGAGGTGCTCAGGCTTCTCACTGTGGTGGCTTCTCTCGTTGCGGAGCACAGGCTCTAGGCGCGCGGCCTTCAGTAGTTGTGGCACACGGGCTTAGGTGTTCTGTGGCATGTGGGATCTTCCCAGACCAAGGATCGAACCCTTGTCCCCTGCATTGGCAGGGAGATTCTTAACTACAGCGCCACAAGGGAAGCCCGGTAGAGACAGTCTTAAAAGAAGGACTGCTATTCAGCAAATAAAGAGCTTAGAAGTTACATTCTGTCCTAACTACAAGTGAAAAGCTAAACAAACTGAAAAATCAACAACTCTTCTTACACCTATCAGAGAAATGAGGTCAAAGAACAAACCACTGGCCCCAAAGTAACTTTTATAATGTCTTATAGTTCAGATGTGGGCTTGGGAATCCACCTTTGGAATCGTCTCTACCCACTAAATGTTATTACTAACACATATTATATGCCATGTTTTGTCTTTCCAGAAATATGCTAGATCTTGCATAAGAGTAAACTATTTACTCACCGTAGGCTATTGCTAAGGCTTATTAAACTTCAAGTCTCATCTGTAGTGGGAAAAGACAACTTTTTCAAGAAATAACAAATTGTAGGAGGTAAGGCTAAAACGAAGTGCTGTCAGCTCTCTCAAGTTTCATCAAGTTAAAAGAATATGTCAATATTAACACCTTTTTGGATATGGCTTGAAAACAATTTTTACTATGAACATCCTTAAAAGGAGCTTAGGACCAGCGAGAAGAAATAAAACAATCATAACAGCCTGACTCAACAAACCCTATTTTGACGTAAAAAAACCGTATCAAAGAGAGCATGCATCAATTAGATTTGCACAAAAACCCAATTTGTTTCATCCACATTCTTGAGATTTTTCTATTTTATTAGACAACGATTCTTAGTTTTAAGGGTAGAGCGTATGCATATATATATACGCCAACTAGTCATCTCTCTGAGCTTCAAAAACTGTTTGGCATGCTGATTTCACCTCTCTCGAGGACTGAATTACAGAATCGAGAAATATAGTAGAAAACTGAGAGTGAGACATTGAGTTGAAACAATGAGCCTGAAAAAAAGTCAGAAAAAAATAAGAATCATTAGGGAAAACACCATCTACATGAAATAGACTATAAATCCCTGAGGAATGCCAGATCCACTCTTTGTATTGAAATGCCTCTTCCAGCCAACCTCACCAATACTTTTTGTTTTTCTATCAATTACTTTACAACTGTCTATTAGCCCTCATCTGCTACAACAGGATCCTAAGCAGCCGGGAATCAGGGATTGTGTGAGACCCACCATCAGGAGGATGGTGGAGCGGCAACCATGCCTCTTTGCCATGGCTTGGGAAGAGTAAGAGGCAGCACTCTGGCCATCTTGATATCTAAGGGTCTCAACAGCCTCTGCCTGTCTCATAGCAATAGTCAATCCCAACTCCCTCACCCACAAAGAAATTCTCTGGTTTGGGAAAACAAGATGAATTCTTCATTAAGAGGGTACCAAGCTATTATACAGGAGTTATACGGATGGTACAAAACATGGTTTACCTCTCCAAGAAATTTCACTCTAATTGAAAAAAAAAATTACGTACACAAACCTAGAGCAATTAAGTGGTCAATTATGTTTCAGATTATAAAGGCAATAGATTAGATCAGCATTCAGTAATAATATCTATTTTCATTCCAAAAGAGTTTGATTGTTAATCCAAGGTTTATGTGCTGCTGTTGTAATAGAAACAGCTGACTAATCAGAGCTGCTTTAACTTGTATGTGACAGTAGTTTAACCTGTGAAAAGCAAGCAAAAAAAAAAAGGGGAGAGGGCTTCCCTGTTGGCGCGGTGGTTGAGAATCTGCCTGCTAATGCAGGGGACACGGGTTAGAGCCCTGGTCTGGGAGGATCCCACATGCCACGGAGTGGCTAGGCCCGTGAGCCATGGCCGCTGAGCCTGCGCGTCCAGAGCCTGTGCTCCGCAACGGGAGAGGCCACAGCAGTGAGAGGCCCGCGTACCGCCAAAAAAAAAAAAAAAAAAAAAGTCAAAATAAATAAACAAACGTGGGGTTAAAAAGTTAACGGGAGAAAACCGGGGTTAATAGCTAACTAGTATTTCAAAATTACCAAATCATACCTCGTTTCTAGCATAAAATAGTAAAACAAAGTTTTTTTCATCTATAGAAATGAAAGTTGTAATGTATCTAGTGAACCTTCCTTTTCTAATATTAAAAAAATACACAAATGGAGAGTTAATATTCATATTAAATGCAGGCATTAATTAGGAATTTAATGTTTCTAAAGGATATAAAACAAATTTGCCAAGCATACTAAGGGTACCCTGATATAAGAAAGTTTCATCACTTTTTTTATGCCAGTAAACTATGTTGAAAGAATCTTTAGCAACAAAACCTCTATTTATAATTCTTCTAAATATCTTCTTCTGAGACCAAGGATAAAATATACTTCCAGATACAGCAGGCATGTTTCCCTGGAATTTTTTTTTTTTTTTTTTTTTTGCAGTACGCGGGCCTCTCACTGTTGTGGCCTCTCCCGTTGCGGAGCACAGGCTCCGGACGCGCAGGCCCAGTGGCCATGGCTCACGGGCCCAGCCGCTCCGCGGCACATGGGATCCTCCCAGACCAGGGCACAAACCCGTGTCCCCTGCATCGGCAGGCGGACTCTCAACCACTGCGCCACCAGGGAAGCCCCTCCCTGGAATTTTGCCATTGCTTTTTAGAATGGTGTTAAATATTTTATTTCCGTTTATGTTACTGTCTTCTGGCTTTCCCTTCATTAAACCCTCTTGACATATACAAGAAGATATATATGACAAAGAAATTAGTAAATAAGGGAACAATTAACAAGTTGTGATCTCAAAGGAGACTATAATTTGTAATACACAATTATTGATAACAGAACATTTTAAAGGGTAGTAATATAGGATTGAGAAATCTGTAAGAGATGCTTAGAGGTATACTTTAAATAAACAGTATAAAATTTGCTCAGGTTTTCCAAAATTATATAGCATTTATTATTTTCAGAGAATACAGTCAAATTTACTTGCTCTTGTATTTCTTTTTTTGCATCATTATTATTTAAGCTTTAATGATCCATTGGACTACAGGAAGAAAATCTGTTTTCAGTTTTATCTCATTTTTTTCCATTTCTGTTTTTAAATGTGTTGCATAATGTACATAATACATTAATATGATTATATATATATATATATATATATATATATATATATATATAATTTATAAGTAAATAAATGTGTTTTGGAGAAAAGTGCCCAAATTCTATTTTTCTTGTGGAAACATGTTCCAAAATTTAGAGGATGACTTCTAAGCCATCAGTTAACATAAACTATAAAAAGAAAAAACAGAAGAAAATAGTAGCCTGAACATTTAGGAGTAGATTGACATATTG
>NW_006796847.1:199217-204327 GCF_000442215.2 Lipotes vexillifer | reverse complement strand
GCAGGAATGAAGTAAAAGAAAAACTGCTCTGTTCCTTTTGTTGAAGAAATGAATGAGAGGGTGAGCCCTGAAGTGACATATTGGTAAAGTAAGAAAATACAATAGCCGTCAAGACTGAGCATAGGGGCAAAAGGAGGATAAATGTGTGAAAATATTTCCTACATCAGTTTTTGTGTCACACAAATAAATGAAATGAATGGGAAATGACAACATAGCCAAGAAAAGCAAACCTGGGGTGATTCAAATGGGAATGGATAAAGGCATTGACATAGTAAAAGAGAGAGAGAGAGAAAGAGAGAGAAACTCCCTCTTTGAAAACTACCAAAATGCCAAAGCTATTTATTTTTATTTAAAATTAACTAAGATCTGTCCAGAATATCTTCCAAAGATGTGTCTGCCCTCCATCTTGCATTCCCCTACCTTGCTAACACTTGCTTCTTTCCTCTGCTTCTCTCTGACCCACTCTTGGTATACTTTCTTGACCAAGGGCTTGGAGAAGATGAAGTCCTTACCCAAGCCTATATTCTCCTCTGCTCAAATAGCTGGTCTCAGCTTAAGAAATATAATAACAACAACAGTAATATCAGTAACAACTAATATTATGAGCCCATACATTCAGGAATTCTTCTAAGGTAGAGATAATTACCCTATATTACAGATGAGGAAATTGAGGCATATAATGCTCAAAGTAGTCCATTAGTAAGGGGAAGGTCAGGATTCAAACCCATGTACTTTTGGCTCCAGTATCTATACTCTTGACTACCCTGCAATACTATCTAACAATATACTAAATAAGTTAATTTTGAATGGATTCCCCATATAGTCTTTTCTTTGTATTCTCATTTCTAGGACCTCAACATTCTAAAATCTTTATTTAGATCAAGTAATATTACTATTAGTGGATTAAGCCCAATGTCCAGCTGTTCAAGTATAAGAGAGTGGAATAAGAGGAAAGGGGAACTTTTCCAGTTACAGATGTTATTTCTATGCATTCAGACACAGGTGAAAAAGAAATTGCAAAGTTGGCAGTGCTTCTTATCCTTTGTACATCTAAAGGCTGTGCTCGGCAGTGTAACAACTAAGCAAAGCCTGGCACAGCTGTTCATTCTTTCTCATCGCCTTTTATCTATGCAGTGCTTTCCCGTTAATGTGAGTCCTTGAAATTCTGAAAGCCAAGTGCTTCATTTCCCATCATTCCACACCTAAGCCAAGTTTCTAAATTGGCTTTGATGTGTATTTAAAATGGCTTGGCATCCTACAGTCATCATTCCCTGGATCAGTCCCACTCTGTGAAACTGTGATATGATTATCACTGTCCCAAGTGAAGAGACCAGCTGCATATGGAACCATGATGATGTCCTCTGCAACTTCGGGTTGTTCGTGGATTACATGTTTTGAGATCATGTAGGAGTATGTAGCGATCTTCCTTTTAATCCATAGACCTTCAGCCTTAGGGTTTTAGTTCTGAAGTTTCATTTTCATAACAGGGCAGCCAAACTTAAACACTGCCATATTCAAATGCTCTCTTTTCTGAGGTTGAGGAATAAGCTTAACATAGGACATATATTTATATTCTAGATAATGCCTTTTGGTGAAAATTATCATATTTGGTGAGTAGTTCTTAGTTAATGTGTAATGGATTTATGGAATAGTTTCTTTTTCCAACTAATATACTATTTCAAAGTTTGAATGGCTTTCATGAAAAAAAACAAAATAGAAACTGATCTGTAATTAATCATTCACCTATGACTGCATGTTCTAATGACATGGTTGTTATTAAAAACACATAACACACACCATTGTAAAGCAATTATACCCCAATAAAGATGTTAAAAAAATAAAAAATAAAAATAAAATAAAATAAAAAACACATAACAACAATAATAGCCAAAATAAACACCCAGTTCCTATCCCTCACTCTATCCATAGAATGTAAATAGTGAAAACTTCTCAAAGGTATAGGAATCTATAGTAAACATGCCCCTGCTTTTCATGTGCTTTATGAGATATTGCTCAAAAAAATGTTATCTCGGTTTTTGTGTTTTAAATAGGTTTTGGCTTTAAATAGGCTGACTTGTTTCTTGAGGTACCTGATATCTAACCTTAAGGTAGGCCATCCAAAGCTCTCAGAATTTCTCCCAAATGTCTGTTTTAGATTCTTATCTCAAGCATGAAACAGGAAGATTAATGCTAGAAGAGACCTTGGATCTTAATCCTTACAACTTAATTTCTACATTTTAGAAATGAAAAAAAAGAGAGAGAGAGATTCTATAATAATTCAGTGCCTACTAAATGCAATACACTGTTCCAGTTTTCCAGTTGTAAAGAAAAGGCTGCCCAAGAGATTGTGCGAGGCAGATAGGTTTGACTTTCCATATCCATCCTCTACTCTTCATGCTGCCCTCTGCCCCAAGGCTGACCTGTACGGATTACGTTCACCAGCTCTCAAGCCCATGACCTCTGAGGGGGTCAGCTAGTGGGGAGCCCTGGCAGAAGATTAATCAGAAGGATGGGGGAGAAAGTAGAGTGACAAGGGTATTATTCCCCTGGACCCCTGGCTTTGCATGTTCCTCTGACTGACTGCTCAGCTTGACAATAGCCCACTGCTCCTCTCCATGTGTCCCCTCACCTTCCAGGCTCCAGTAGCCTCATCCTTCCCTCTTTTCTCAGGGCCTGGTCTTGTGACAGCTTTGCTGTTGCTGGCCTGGGCTCCTGCACTAGGCCCTGTACTTTCCCTATTCCCCCCCAGACTTTTATTATTAGTCCCCTTGTAAATAAATCCTCCTTAACTTATTCTGAGTATGTTGCCTGTTTCCTTTTGGGATGCTAACTAATACAGAGATGCCAACTCAGATCTCAGGAAGTTTACACTTTAGCTGAATTTCCCAAGGCCATTCAGAAGTGGCATATTGGGGATTAGAATTAAATTCTCCTAACTCTAAACTATCATTTAAGTGCCCCATATGGCCCATAGACCAGTTTAAACTGACACAACAAAAGGGCCAGTATGCATACTTTTTCAAATACAAGATTTTTTAAATCTACTGCTCGCGTTTATAAATTAGGAAAATTCATATAAAATATTTAGATTTTTGGTGGAGTTTTATTACTCTATATGGGAGCAGATTTGAAAGTGCCATTTTTTTTTTTCCCGCTGTGCAGGCCTCTCACTGCTGTGACCTCTCCCGTTGCGGAGCACAGGCTCTGGACGCGCAGGCTCAGCGGCCATGGCTCATGGGCCCAGCCTCTCCGCGGCATGTGGGATTTTCCCGGACCGGGGCACGAACCCGCGTCTGCTGCATCGGCAGGCAGACTCTCAACCACTGCGCCACCAGGGAAACCCGAAACTGCCAGTTTTTACGCAGGGCTTTTTTCTATAGTCCCTTTTCCCTTTCCCTTGCTTTTTTCCCAACCTACTGGTCCTCGTGAGGTTGCAAACTATCTTGATGTGTTTTCTCTTCCAGAGAAGTTGTATTTGAGAGGAATCAAAAATGTTAACATTAAAAGGTGAATGAGTATCAGTAGTTGTGGAAGAGCCAGAAAGAGGATTCGTTTATGTGTTTGTTTTGTTTGCTATTTTTACCACGGAAGAGAGCAGTAGACCTTCTGATAGCCTGGAAATTATACAACGTTTGAAGGTTCCTGTTTTGGGCAGCAGCCCTAAGAGACTGTGGCTTTTCAGAACTCATTCCAGAGCTATGCTATGGTGTTGATTGTGTGTCCTTACAAGCCTCTTCTCCCTGTCATCAGCATTTCCAGCTCTTTATTTCAGCTCAAAATAGAGCTGCTCTGGTACTGTGGTCATCTTCCCCTTGAACATGATTATCATTACTACAGGTCATAAAAGAGATAATAAAACACAATAGAAAATTCTCATAACCCAGGATGTCCAGGAACCACACCTGTTTTAGTTTAATAATATTACTGAATCATAAATGTGTTAACTCCGAAAGAACACAATGATTTAAAAAAAGAGGCAGGGGGGAGCTTGTTCCAGCTCCAACATTTGCTGAAGGCATTCTCTTGGATTTCTTTCCTCATTTTATGAATTAAGGAATAAGGATAAAATATACATTTACACAAATACAATTCAAGCCATTAAAAACATTATTACCCTCAAATGTATGTTAATGACTGAAAACCAACTTAAGTTATGCAATATCATCATGATTTGCACGATACAGCAATCATCTGGTGTAATCAACAGAATTCTTCATGTTTTTGGAGATTGCTTTGCTGGGACCTTACCATATACTGCCAGGCAGATCATCCTATCATTATAGGCCCTTTTCCAGAGCAAACTGACTACAATGGCATTATTTCAAAAGTATACATTTTTTTAAAATATCCATATAAATATTGGATATAAGCCATATTTAGTGTCCTAGATGCACAAATCTCTACATATTTTTTTTTGCCGAAGTCATCTGTAGCTCTTTGCTTTATTCATGCTATCATCAGCAATAAATGGCTTCACCTAATATACAGAAACTATCCAGAAACTGGAAATTATATGTGGGAAATGCCCAGTAACAGGCTATAGTCTCAGCCCTCCTGCAGTTGGGTCTCCAATTTCATCTTATATAGCCTGCCTTAATGAGGTATTGGTAAAGATGGAAAATGTCAGTTCCATAACAAGTCTGACCAAAATCTTATTCTGAAATTTCATAATTGACTAACCTGGAAACATCATCAAAACTGGAGAATAGTACTAGTCGAATCTGCCTTTTTGGGTGTCAGTGTGATTGAAAATATAGCCATATTGTTTGGGATAACAGAAAGTGAATATTTTAGGCTGGAAGACACTTTAGACATTATCTAGTTAAACTCCCTTATTTTACAGATAAAGTAATTGAGCCTTAGGGAGCTTAAGACACAAGTGTGATTTCACCCAACCAGTTAGTAGCAGCACAGTCTAAACCACAAAACAGGTCTTCTGTTTCCAAGTTCACATGTCCTGCAGTCACTTGTATAAAAATTGCTACATAAAAAATTCAAACAGAATTTTTTTGTTTATTGTATGTTTAAAATGTCCAACTATGTCATAGATTAAATGTAAAATGTTTCTTAATTAGTATACAAAGTGGACAAAATCAACTCTTTGGAAAGA
>NW_006796847.1:82698-199103 GCF_000442215.2 Lipotes vexillifer | reverse complement strand
TTTTTGCGGTACGCGGGCCTCTCACTGCTGTGGCCTCTCCCGTTGCGGAGCACAGGCTCCGGACGCGCAGGCTCAGCGGCCATGGCTCACGGGCCTAGCCGCTCCGCGGCATGGGGGACCTTCCCGGTCCGGGGCAGGAGCCCATGTCCTCTGCATCAGCAGGCGGACTCTCAACCACTGCGCCACCAGGGAAGCCCATAACTCTTCATTACATTATTAAATGCATTTGACAATTTTTGTCTTTGGCTTGCAATAAGAAAATTTGTGGCAAGACAGAGTTGTTGTTGTTTAACTCTCTAAGCTTGAAGAAGTAAAACAAACAAATGAACAAAAAACATAAAGAAAATATTTTTTAATGTATAGACCACATATGAAAAGTAAGAGAGGAAACAAGGCAAAAAAATAGAGAGAGAGCTCTAGTTAGTAAAAACTGTCAACTATTCAACATAAAGTACAGTGCTAGTTAAAGATGGGAAAGTGTTGTTAAAAAAGGCCTGGTTACTGAACTACTGGGTTCAGTGTTTTAGGCTGTCTTTGAATGCCAAATTTAGGCTAACATCTCAATAAATAAAAGGACTCAAGTGATCATTTTGTGAAAATTCACCAATATTATAACATAAACGTTTTTTTTTCATTTGTGTGAATTTAATGACAAATTTCAAAAAAAAAGAATTTATTCCTACTGAAAAAGGTGATGTTTATAGTTTAATAGTAAGTTATCTTTAAGCCTATCAGGCTCTTTTTTTTTTTTTTGCGGTACACGGGGCTCTCACTGTTGTGGCCTCTCCCGTTGCAGAGCACAGAACCCGTCTCCCCTGCATAGGCAGGGGGACTCTCAACCCCTGCGCCACCAGGGAAGCCCCGCCTATCAGGCTCTTGATCGGTTTTACTAACGATGAACTTTAGCTGAATATGTCTGTGTCACTGACAATGTCATTCACTTTAGACATTCTGTCTCAATTCATACATCTAATCCCACCACTAAGAAATTAAATCAATAATACAAGGTAACCCTTGGTTTGCAGTTACTAAAATTCAAAAGGAAATATTTAAGTTCCTTCTTAAATCTCCCAAACTGTTTTACTCTTCATTTGTAACAGAAAATAAATCCTTTAGCAGGTCTGCCAATGCAGATGATAAACTATCACTCAGTCTAATTTGCACTGGAAATAATTATGCAGTCAGCTTGGCATTAAATCATTTTAATCAGTTCTTGAAACTGGAAGTTGAAACATCTTCCCACTGGGATTTTTGCAGTGGTTGTTACCCAGTAGCTCTTTGAGACAATTTGCAAAATATGCAGGTAAAGGCACCAAATGGGTTGTTAGCTATGGAATCAGAAATGATGGACAGACCAATACAATGGAATATCTATTCTAGTAAGTCTCTCTTAGTGGATGTAACAAAGATTTCTAGTGGCCAAATGTATACTCAGTTCACAAATCTAAACTCATTTTAATTCAACATAGAGCTATATTTTAATAGGTTCCAATTAAACTAAATGCAAGTCATCACTATCTGTCCTTGAGGGAAGGAAACATTCTAACAAGATAGTACACTGTAGCACTGAGGATCCCAAGTCATTTTCCCAGTGAACTCCTGAGTGTCTACAGGATTTCATCAAAGGCTTGCCATGCATTTTATTTTTCATTAGAATATGTGACTACAGAAAGTTTATAAATGCTGAATTTATGGTATGCAGTGAATTGCCACTTTAGTGCTAAAAACCATTTTCAAGAGTTAAGTCTAATCCAAACCACACTTTAATTTCAAATGTAATGAATTAGATTTTGATACTTAAATTTCATGATGGTTGCAAAAAAAATCCAACATACTAAATTTAAACTCTCAAAGGCTTTAATTTTACTCAGCAATTTGGAACTTTCCTGGTTTTGCTTTGGCTAAATACTATTCTTTCCATTCATAACTGCCTAGTATAACCTACTGAATATCTATTAAATATGATGCAAAATAGATCAGGTTATACAATTTTTAAAAATCATTCTAGTAGCATAGGGTGAATGATACAGCATGATCTTCTGGGAAAACCTTACTAATTGGGGCTTCCCTGGTGGCACAGTGGCAGGGAACACGGGTTCGTGTCCCGGTCCGGGAAGATCCCACATGCCGTGGAGCGGCTGGGCACGTGAGCCATGGCCGCTGAGCCTGCCGTCCGGAGCCTGTGCTCCGCAACGGGAGACGCCACAACAGGGAGAGGCCCGCGTACCGTAACAAAAAAAAACTTACTAATTTTATACAAGCCAGGAATGGATTAAAATTCAGTCTTTTTTAAATTAAAAAAAACCACATCCTAATTTTCATTGTTTTTCAAAAAATATACAGTAAAATAAACATGGCTAACAGAGTACTGCCAATTAGTGGTTATTTGTAACTAGCATAAATGAATAAATATAAACCATTTGTAGTTAAAATATTAATTTTTTTGCAAATAGATATTTCTGAAGGCTCCATGTCCATATTTAGCTTAGGTGTAGCACACTGTATGTATTATTTATTTGTATATGTACTATTAATTTTTTTCCCATTCTTGTTATTGATAAAAACACCTATCTATATATATCTAATATAACTATAAATATCAATATCTATCTATCTACCTATCTATCAAACTGTCTTCTATCTATCAAACCACTTGAGTAAAAGCTCTTTATCCATATTGGGCAAAATAAATTTGATAAACAAATCTTTAATTGATAAATATTATGATGTAAACTAGAGGTCAGACTGTGCCAAAATGATCACAATCACCATTTTGAAATGGCGAGAATACAATTATGCAGTTTAATCAGACTGGAATGTGTGAATTAACTGGAAAAAAACAAAAGCTGAAATATAATCAGCAATTAAGATGCAAGTGCTTTTTAGCATTTTAAAATAATAACTACAAAGCTACTCTTTCTGTTTAAATTTTTACTTCACTGAGTGACTGATTGTATCCTAGGCTTTTCTTATTGATTGCTGACCTTTTCCTGTCATTTGATGTTAAATACCATGCAATGAATGCATCACAGTGTAACATGGCCTGAAATGGATCAGTAAGTTGAATGTGACCATAAGAAATGGATCCAATCCTTGACTTAGCAGAGACTAATCTTATTTATAAGGTTGCTTTATTCCATTTCATTTTTCTTAGTACATTCACTTACTAAATACTATTAACTATCAAATTAGTGATGATTTTAGTATTTTATCACCAAAACCTCTGTTTCAATGTTTTATTAGTAAAAGGCAACCACATAGTCTTCTTGATTGTGAAGCCATTGTCCAGTCAACTCCTTTTTATGCCTCAGGCCTTAGGACACACTAATTTTAAGACCATCTCCAAGGCCTTCTATACAAGGTGCTTTGATGTTGAGAAGGAAGAAATGGCCAAAGTGTCTTAAGTCTTCTGTTATGTTAAATATCCCATATTGGGCAATGATGAGCAAGTAAAATAGACATATGAAATAATACATTTCTGGTATATTCAACCTATGATATAATTATTATGAATGTTCCATGCATTGATATAATGATATGTAGTTTAAGATCTAGTTAGTAAGACTAGAAAATAAGTCAATAGTGGACCATGAATCATTATTTTATTTAATGATACAATAGTTGGCATTATTACAAAATCGAAAGATGTTTTCTCGTCTTTATGTATGTTGAGACTCTCCTACCTCTCATAGGGAAGGGACAACATTAATGTCCTTATTTAGCTTAGTATGATTTATGTCATATACATGTGACCTTTAGACGTAATTACAAAAAGAACAATCTACCCCAAAAAAGCACTAAGGACTCCTTCATGCTCAGGATCCAAAAACTGAAAACCAAGATCTTGTCAATACATAATGAAGCCTCTTTGGCTTTCTTCACTTGGAGTGATGGGATCAATCATTGATTGAATTGACAAAACAGTTATTTAACTGTATAATCTTGTTCAAGACTCATTACATTGGTTAATAAATGACATGTCAAACTTGAAAACTGTGAAAAACTAGTTTTTGTTTTCTTTTGTTTTAGTTTTTGATTTTGGGACCCTGCAATATTATTCAAATATTCAAAGTTTCCCAACATATGGTAGTGATTTTTCCCCAATTCCTTTCTCAAACTTAACTGCATATTAGAATCACCTGGAAAACTTTAAAAACTGCTGATATCTGAGTTCCATCTTCAGAAACTATGATGTCATTTGGATGGCAGCCTGGGCATTGGGTCTTGTATCTCCCCCAGGTGATTATAATGAGCAGTAGACTTGGTATATTTAAATATCATATTCTTATCACAACTCACTGCTGGATTGCCACCCAACTTTTTCAAACGTCTTATTTACTGAATCAATGGTCTCCCTGTCCCTTTTTTCTTAATATAGAATTTTCTATCAAAACTTGAATGTGCCTTATATTAAAAAAAAAAGTAGGGGGACTTCCCTGGTGGCGCTGTGGTTGAGAATCTGCCTGCCAATGCAGGGGACATGGATTCGAGCCCTGGTCTGGGAAGATCCCACATGCCGCGGAGCAACTGGGCCCGTGAGCCACAACTACTGAGCCTGCGCGTCTGGAGCCTGTGCTCCGCAACAAGAGAGCCTGTGACAGTGAGAGGCCCGCGCACCGCGTTGAAGAGTGGCCCCCGCTCGCCGCAACTAGAGAAAGCCTTCGTACAGAAGCGAAGACCCCAAAATTAATTAATTAATTAAAAACAAAAAAAAACCAGGGACTTTCCTGGTGGCGCAGTGGTTAAGAATCCGCCTGCCCATGCAGGGGACACGGGTTCAAGCCCTGGTCCGGGAAGATCCCACATGCCGCGGAGCACTTAAGCCCGTGTGCTACAACTACTGAGCCTAAATCTAAATCGAGCCACATCTCCTGAAGCCCGGGCACCTAGATTCCCGTGCTCTGCAACAAGAGGAGCCACCAAAATGAGAAGCCCGCGCACCGCAATGAAGAGTAGCCCCTGCTTACCGCAATTAGAGAAGGTCCACGCACAGCAACAAAGACCCAACGCAGCAAAAATAAATAAATAAAATAAGTTAAAAAAAAAAAGCAATTACTCTGATACGTTTATTCTGTAGTTTTTGTAAACATGTACTTTTTTACACATGTTAGAGACAAGGACAATAACTTTTAGCAGTGTTTATTTTTGTTAAAAGAAACTGATGGAATTGAAGGTTAAATCACCTTCCGATTGCACAGATTAAACAAGAAAGTGTTACATATTTCATCTTTACAAAGCATCTTATTGATTTGAAAAGATCCATACTATTGATAAAGTTCATGATGAAACATATATGTAATAAGGAGACTAAAATATTTATTTTACATATCTACAGTATGTATTGTCCTATTTCTAGATCAACCACAAATTACACAAGAAAATATTTAGATACATGAAAAAGCTTCAGAACATAAAAAATTAACATTTTGAAAAAAATCACTTGTGAAAGCTCATTAAATAATAACATCGACAAATAAATAGTTAATCAGCTTTACTTATTAGCTGCTGCCATGCATTTCTGGCATTCCATTCCAAGCGAGGGTCAGCATGCAGGGTATAATTTCATACTATGAGACTGTAAAAAGCTACAGGGCTTATTTTTGAAGTGAAATGTCACGAAGTCTTTCACTCTTTCAAAGGGCGATCACTCTTGGCTGCTAAACTGTTCCCATGAAGATTTACCAAAAAAGCACCTTCCTGAAGTGTTAACCTGAAGATTCATGGCAACAATTTTTTTTTTTAAACTTTTCAGCTCTGAAGAGGTTTTGTTGGGGGGTGGGGGAGATGGAATGGGAAATGAAGGGTAACTGAGAAGCCCTTTTCCTTTTTAAAAAGTAATGATTCAGTGATGTGTATAGTATCACCAGTCTTTCAAGAACTAATACTACAGGATGTGTGGAATTAATACTACAGGATGTGTGGAATTTAAATGCAAATCCCACTCATGGATGTGCGTACGTCTTGAAAAACTTGAAAAGAAAAAGCTATTTCCAAAGAAGCTCCTGATACTTAGGACAGCTTGCTGGGTTTGATCAAAGCAGAAAGCATATATTTTCAAGTAAGAAAAGAGCAGTGGCAGGCTTGAGTCTTCCGAGCAATCAAATCTGTAAAGCAGATGGTTACCAGTCAGTCCAGTTTGGAGAGCCTGAATTCTAACTCATGCTGTGCTTGCTGGATTTGCTGGCTCTTTTCCGCTCTCTGTGATGCTGGGCTGGCTTGGCAGGAGGCATGCTCTCGAAGTTATGACTGGACTCATTGTGCTGCCGCGTGTACCTCTTGCACTTGCAGGCGGTGACCACCGTGATTTTGTAGGTGCGCGTGCTGCCATCTTGGCACTGCAGCTGGATTCTCTGGGTACGCGTTTTGTCATTGACACACCTCCACTCCTGGGAGCTCCTTCTGCTCCAGTACTTTGTTCCATAGCCTCCTCCGATCCAATTGGGGAGCACAGGCAGGGGCAAGCATTCGCCAGCGCACACCAGCTCCTTCAGGGGGCTGATGCTAGTGCACTGGCCGTCAGAGATGTATTTGGTGGAACGCAGTTCCCGGCAACCTACTTGAACTCGAGCTGCAGGAAACAGGAAAAACATGTGCATCAGAGGCAAAAAACAAACGGACAGTTTTTTTTTAAAGTAATCTGCAATGACAAAAATAATGTCCAAATGATAGCAAATGGCCAAATAGGAAGCGAACACCTATTTTATTTTCACAATGCAAAACACTGCCTGGATGGTTGTAGAGAAAGCTTTCATGAAAATTATCAGCTTATATGGCTACAATTTATGGAATAAAATAAACTGGGCCTGATTTTTTTTTCATGTATAATATTAGCTAATAGCTTACTGGAGTATATGAAAATCCCATTTTCTTAGTCTTACTCCCCAATAAGTATTAAGCAGGTCTTACATTTATGTGTAAATATTCATTCCTTAATGAGCTAAGAAGGAGTATACTTTAATGTTCTTTTACTCATGGGTCATATTAGTTAATGCCTGCAAGTGCTTTTAATTAGGTTTTTAAAAAAAATCTATTGAGAAAATGCGGAAAATATTTAAATATTGTGTACAATGCAATCCATAATATTTTGTTTCAATTATAAAATTCAGTGGCAGAGAATCATATATACATATGTGTACGTTTGACATTTTGCATATCAGACTTAATAACTGCATTTTAAGCATAAATTCCCAAGGTGTCTTTTAAAACACAAATATTAAAATGTTTAAATGCAAAATATCACTACAACTCAATATTTAAAGAATATAAAACCCCCTAAATCAGGAACGTATGGTTGCCATAACAACTTGGCTACATTTCCATGAATTTTATGGCAGAAAAATGCCTAACATGTCTGATTTACAACTGCAAAAGGAACTACGGTGTTCGTTTCCTGAATATTGGTCATGGCAAACTTTTTGTTTAGTCATTTGAATTTGATAAGCATGTTCTCTAATTGACTGTTTCTCATTACATGCCTTACATAATTAAAGTGAAAATTAATCTTGAAATATTTGAGTTTTCCTTTCCTTTGCTTTGTTATCTAACTTGAGGAGAATTGCCTGTAACAAGCTTGGGGGAAAAAATCGAGCCTTGTTAACCAGAAAAAAAAATATATTTCAAAGTAAGACTGCTGAAATTTAAAAAATAAAAATTATAAGGGACATTGAAGTGGTCTTGCATAGAATAATGAAAGCTAGTATGAAGTAGATACTAAATTAGGAGTTTTACGTCAGCTCTGTACCGCAGTACTAGTAAGGTGAGAGATGTAGGCTAAAGGGATGTGATAGTTGTGAAAAAATTTAAGGTATATGCACATACATCCGTGCGGGTACAGAGTGTGAGACTGAAATTAAAGTGTAAACTAGCTGGCTGGTCAGGGTACCCTGCCTGTCTGATTCTGATTCCAGTTCACCTTCCTGCAGCTGCCTTAGGAATGCACCTGGAAACAGCTGGAGATGATTTTGACCTGTCTAGCTTTTTGTTCCTGTTCATATAGAGATTTGGCATTTTTGCAGTGACAGTTCATTGACAATGAATACCCACCACATTGCTCGGTAATCTAATGATAATAAAGTAGTTCCTGTGTACCTGAAAGCAACCATCCTCATGAAAATTAAAACACCTTGGTTTTCTTAGAAAGACACTAACAGTCACATTTGCTTTGACTTTTCAGAGGTTGAAACTCCTTTTAGCACTTGAATGACGAGTGCTTGAGGACCAGCTAAAGATTTGTGTAAGATTTCTTGTGTACTGTTTCTCTGTGTCTCTTTTAAAACCCTATTACTAGCATGTGAACTCTTCTAAAGGAAAGGAGTGAAGTAAAAGAAGAAATTTGAATCCCTCTAACTAATGGTCAATGAGTCTATCAATTAAGCAAACAGAAAGAAGAAAAATATTTTCTATACAAAATATTATTGTACTGTCATTATTTTATATCTCTAAAGTCATGAAAGTTTCCCCAGTCTCTCACAGAAATATACAGTTACCTAAATTTTGATCTGGTTAATGAGGAATTATTTTGGAGAATATGATTCTCCAATGTTTTTAGTTTTATCCTTCTTTCTCAAATATCATCATCCAAACTTCAACTTTTTCACTAGACATGTTTTAGAAATCAGTGTGAGCCATTTTTTTTCCCCAAAAAAGCTTCTTTTTTTTCCCTTGTGATTTCCCATACATGCTTTGGTTAATTACCTTTATACACTTTACCAGAATTGCACATGTCCTGAAATAAACAGAAAACAACCTGAATTTAACTAGAACAACACTTTGTAAAAATTCTCATCTTGCATTATTTTAAAGAAGCAACAGTCTAATTCCTAGAAACATTTTCTTTTGGAATGTTTAGAAACTTAAGTCTGCGCCTACATTATCAAATCACTGTTTTAGTAATGTTAACTTTGTAGGGAAGAACGCCAATATACACGTGCAGCAGATTTTCCCAGATTGTTTAGCAAAACGTATATGGTTCAGGTTAGTTAGCAATGAAACAGTTCTACAGGAATGTGAGCTAATGCTACCAAATAAGAAAAAACCAAATCCATGGAAGTAAAACACACTTACTGTTCCGATCCAGTCCAGTGTCACTGAAATGCCTGCCTCCATTTCTGGCTTGATTCATCGTGCTGTTGTTGCTGGGCTGTGCTGGAACAGGTTTAACCACATGTGAATAAAGGATTTCTGTGGCATCATTTTTAAAAGCCAAACAGCTTTTCATTAGGATGCATGCAAGGGGAATGAGATAGAAATGAATGGCAGGAGGAAGCATGGTGAGTAGAGGATTTGCTTGGCTGGTGAGCTGGTTAATTCCCTTCCCTCTGCTTCTGCACTGTAACTGTGAAATTCCTCCTGAAGCTTCCCTTTATATATCCACTGAGGTTTGGCATTCATTCAGGTGTAAAGTTGTGTAAAGCTTCAGAGTGAAAACACAGAGAAGGGGTGGGATCCCTACATGACCCTGCAAAAGAATTTTACCAATGGAAGAGAAGACTACAGAAAAGGAGGAGCTTGGTATACAAATTGCCTGAAATTTCAGAGTTGGACTTCATCAGTTGTCTGTGAGCTGAAGCAGCCAGGCACACTCTATAGTAACTACAGCCCCCCCCCCCCCTCTCTCTCTCTGTCTCTCTGCCATTTCCTTTCCTAAATCTAGTTCACATTCGGGTTTAATTTAAATGAAAATATGCTGCTGTTCATTTGAAGAGATTTACATTCCCACAGTTGTTCTGTATTTGCGATAGGGAGAGGGTTCATCCCAGATAATAAGAGGAATTCAGGAGTTAAATATTGTAGGGCTTGCATGAAGCACCTAATTAGTTAAACATATCTTGTTTCTCAAGACGCAAACCACCATATTTTTTTCTTAAATGTATAAGCACAGAGCTAAAATCTCCCCCCTGGACACACTTAAATAATGCAGCTTTGATCTGCATGAACTGCTGCGCTCCTAGGTAAATTATTGCCAGGGGTTCTGTGTGGAGAATAATGAGCATAGCTCTGTCTGCATTAAAGTAACTAATATCAATTTTCATCTTAAAAATGTGACACAAGCGTTAACATTCATTGCCTCATTTTACGTGAAAGAAAGCCATTTCTGACAGATTATTGTTTAGCAAATTAAATTCAAGATAATTTTTACAAGGTTTTTCATTTGCTGCAGAACACGTACTACCTGCATTTACTGAACATTTTGTTCATTACTTCCTTTGGCTCTGCTGCTCACATAAGAAACATGGTAGTTTTCTGTTTATCCACACAAGGCACAGATGTTCCATTAATTACTACTAGGTCACTAATCTCTATCCTTAAAACAATTATGAAATTCTAACTGATTGGTGGGACATTTTGATTGGAATCAAAATTCTGAATCTCTTTTCAGTTTTAAATCCATTTTTTTTGCGCTTCATGTGGCTATTAAACTAACCTTATGGCATGGATACATATCTTTATAAACTTTTTCCTATTGTAACTGCTATTCATATCTATCTGTCTATCCATCTATCTATCTATCATCAGTCATCTGGGTTTTTCCACAGTGGCACTATCGGCATTTTGGAATAAATACTTCTTTGTTATGGGGGGGTAGCATTCTGTGAGTTTAGTAGCGTACCTGGCTTCTACCCACTAGATGCCAGTAGTACCCCCAGTTATAGCCAAAAATGTCTCCAGACATTGCCAAACGTCCCCCGTGAGCTAAAATGACTCCACTTGAGAACTACTTGTTATCTATCTATCTCTATCTCACTACAAAAGAAAGTACAATTAAGAACAAAAGACTAATTATTTAATAATACTAAGGAATAATTAGTAGAAAAATGGTACTGTGGTTTTACTTAAAAACAACAACAGCTTCTCTTTTAGAGGTATATACTGAAATATTCCTAGATGAAATAATATAATGCCTGGAATAAACTTCCAAAACAACATGGGAGGGGGGTAGTTAGGTGTGTGGATGGGGCATGATTTGATGGCTGTTAGGGCACGATTCTGGATATTCTATTCTGTTTACTCTTGTATATGTTCAAAATTCTACATAATCAAAAATTTTTTAAAAACTAAATTCAAAAAAATCAATATATACATACAAGTCCCCTACATACGAACGAGTTCGTTCCCAGAGCATGTTCATAAGTCCAACAAAGTTAGCCTAGGGACCCAACTAACACAATCGGCTATATAGTACTGTACTGTAGTAGGTTTATAATAGTTTTCACACAAATAATACATAAAAAACAAACACAAAATAAAGAAAACATTTTTAATCTTACTGTACAGTACCTTGAAAAGTACAGTAGTACAGTACAACAGCTGGCATACGGGGGCTGCCATCGAGTGAACGGGCAAGAAGAGTTACCCACTGGAGGTGGGAGATAGTAGAGCTGAAGGATCGCCAGCAATAGGAGACAGAGGGCAAGCTGCAATTTCACTCACGCCTGATGTTGATGGAACGCATGTTCGAATCTTTGAAAGTTCACAACTTGAAGGTTCGTATGTAGGGGACTTACTGTACTGCCAATCTGATCTCTATCTTAGGATTGTGCGTAGCCATTTATTCTAACATCCTTCCTGGAAAATAATATATCAGCTTATTCTGTGCACATAGAGATTATAGATCAGACATCCTTCTAAAATAGTAACTATGAAGGATTTCTTATCCTGCTTATCAGGGGACTTCATATTAAATACATGAAGTATGTTAATATTAACCATTGACTGGTAGACCCAATGCCTAAAGGCAGTAGGAGCATCAAAATATCTAATCTCTTCCCCCTTACTCTTTTTTGTGTCAGGAGGAGGAGATTTGTTTGTTTGTTTGTTTGTTTGTTTGGCTGCACTGTGCAGCTTGCAGGATCTTAGTTCCCCAACCAGGGATTGAACCCAGGCTGGGTGTGGAGTCCTAACCACTGGAGGAGGAGAAGATAATTTAATCTGCAGTTTAATTATTAGGTTGGGCTAATCAAATTAACTCATAATTGTTAAATCTGCTCTGTACCTAGTATTCTGTAGGTGCAGCCTTAGGATATCCCCTTGGGCAGGAGTAAAATTAGGAATGAAGGTAATGTGGTTGATACATGTGGACAGGAAAACTTCAGCATTCAGACGTGACTTCTATGATTAGGTTAACAAAATACTGTGGCTTTCAGTTTTGCTTGCCTACTCTAGCCACCTCACTTGCTTCTATGGAAGTCAGCTCCCATAATGTAAGCTTTCACACGGAGAAGCCTAAGGGGCACGGAACTGATGTCTCTCACCAACATGGAGCAGAGGCCCTCAGCCAAACAACCCATGAGGACCTGAATTCTATCAACAACCACATGAGTGAGTTTGAAAGCAAATCTCTCCACAGCCAGTCCTTCACATGAGGCTGTAGCCCTGGCCTACACCCTAATTGCAATCTTATAAGAGATTTTAAGTCAGAAGCACCCACCGGAACTATGAAATAATAAAAGCTTTAAATAAGTTGGGGTAATTTGTTACATAGCCATAAATAATTAACACAATATTATCTGCTTAAAAATGAAGAAATAGTAATTAAGCCATTCATTTTGTGAAGAATGCTAGGACCTCAAAAGCATGGAATCATTTAATATGGTGACTGAGTAACTTTCATTCTTTGGGCAAGCTTTAAAACTTATTTTCCAGGTCTCAGCTGAGTCATCAATGTGATGTCATTATTATTATTATTTTTTTTTGCGGTACACGGGCCTCTCACTGTTGTGGCCTCTCCCGTTGCAGAGCACAGGCTCCAGATGCGCAGGCTCAGCGGCCGTGGCTCACGGGCCTAGCCGCTCCGCGGCATGTGGGACCTTCCCGGACCAGTGCACGAACCCGTGTCCCCTGCATCGGCAGGCGGACTCTCAACCACTGTGCCACCAGGGAAGCCTGATGTCATTATTAATAATCAAATAATGATATCAGAATTACTATTATTGGTCTGATATGCAAAAGCTTGAAGGTAATTTTAGTACTCTAAAATAGTATTGTTTATTATGTGACTCTTGGCACTGGAATCAGAAAATCTGAATTTGAATCTTATTTCTGCCATTTATAATGTATATGAACTTGGATGTATTTCCTGAAACTCTCTAAGTCAGTTCCTTCAACTGTAAAACATGACCAAGCTTACCTACCTCACAGAGGGATAAGAAAATGTGAACATGTCTAGAACAAAACCTGGCCTGGAAGAAATGTGGGAAAAATAGTCACTGAATATGAGTCCAAGCCTACTGTTTCTCATTAGAGTCTTTGAACTTAAAAATGACCTTGGAAAAAATAGAAAAGTCTCAAATAAATGCAATTATCCTGTTTAAGGAGGGGAACAAAAAGTCATGAGAAAGGATTAAACATGAAATAATGAGTAAATATTATTTGATTAAGAAAATAATTAGCCTGACTTTTTATTTTTGACAAGAGAAGAATCAGAATAAATATACACAAAACATATTTATTGAATGCAATATCTGGTGAGCTATATCTGGTCCTCTATGGATTTAAACTATTTTCAGAGAGCTCCAGTTAATAAGGTGGAACTTGTAAACTAGAAAAGCAGCCATCATTAGTTTAGGAAAAAATAAAAACTACTTATAGACTCTTCATTCATAAAAATCCTTAAAAAGAGGGTGGGCTAACATCTTGCATTTATTTCATATCAACATGTGTTGAAACCAGCGTTTATCATAGGTGCTGTAGTCCAGGGACTGCAGAGCTGAATGAGGCGTGGAGCCTGCCCTCTTCCCTCTCCCAAAAGTTCCTCTTTAGAATTCCACTAAAGGAGCTCCCTTGACCTCATCTTCCTGTATCACTTTCTTCCTTCTTCACCACTTTTCTCAGTTGTCTCTTTATTTTTATTTGGTTTAAATGCTTTCGGTTTAATATGTAAATATTCCTTTTCCTATAAGCTTCCTCAACAGAGATAATATTAATTTAGATAATACTGCTTATAATCCAGTGTAACCTGATGTAAAACCCAAGTGGAAATTCCAAATCTGGTGGATATATTTCTAGGTAGAACTTCTCAGTCTTGGTACTACTGACATTTTCGGCTGGCTCATTGCTGTTGGAGCTATCCCCTATGTTGTAGGAAGTTTAGCAGCATCCTTGGACTCTACCCACTAGATGTTAATAGCACCTCCCTCACCCAGTTGTGACAGTCAAAAACAGTCCTCTGGTGTGCAAAATCATCCCAGGTTATAAACTACTGGTCTAGGCAAATTCTCCAGTAAATTTCCTAAAAATGGCAGCACGCTGCTCTTAAGGAAAACCTCATATGCAAGCTCTAGGGAGCAAATTAGGACAGTAGGGATAGGGTTTCCATCTGATTGTACAAACTAGGGCGAGTAGTAAATTGTCCTTTTTATTGGCATTTGCTACCTTGCTCCGTAGGAATTGATGTCCTCATTCTGTACACTTAGCTCACACAAGTACCTAAACTCTATTTGACCAAGGCTGGCAGCATATTAAATATCCTTTTTTTCTTTTTCATGGAAAGGCATTTTATTTTAAATATAGTGGTGTGTACATGTCAATCCCACACTCCCAATGTATCCCTCCCCCCGGTAACCGTAAGTTCATTCTCTAAGTCTGTGAGGCTGTTTCTGTTTTGTAAATAAGTTCATTTGTGCAATTTTTTTAAGATTCTGCATATAAGCAATATCATACAATATTTGTCTTTCTCATATTAAATATCCTGTCCACAGTGGTGCCTGGGAGCTAGAACTAGTTTTGTTCCACAAGCCTAATAGTTGTTCTAAAACCACGTTTTACCTGGGAGTTTGCTAGATATGCAACTTCTAGGCCTGATCTCAGGCCAGAATCAGAATCCCTAGGGGTGGAACCCAGGAACCTGTGTTTTAACAAGCTCTGCAAGTCATTCTTATGTGTGCTAAAATTTGAGACATACTGTTCTCAAATCACATGTGCCCTCCTAACTGTGGCCTGTTCCCATAGTCTCCATCACAGTCACCTCATCTATTTTTATTGGGCCTCTACCTCAGAGTCTTCCAGTTTGCACAGTCAGATGGAAGTCCTGCCCTAAAGTTCAGCCCAGCTGACCAAAACCCAACACCTTTTTCTCTTCCTGCATTTATTTCTCCCCACAGACTGGATGCTCTCAGTGTCCCCCAGTGACTGATTAATGCTTTGTTCCACAGAGTTGGTCACAACAGTTACTACTTACAGTGATGTCATTGCTCACTAGAAATTTTGGCAGTCATTACTGATTCAGATATCACTGTGAACTCAGATTTAGGCAAAATACTTCGACCACTGTGATTCTGATTGTTTTCCACCAGCCCCCGGAACATACCATAGCCACATCAGGCTTCTAGACTGGGCAACATGCAGTCTGGCTTCACTGTTTCCTGAGGAATCTCTTACTCAAATACCAGCGGGTGTCATGACCAAGCCAAAGATGGTAATAACTTACATCACCAATAGAGACTTAACAGTTGGTAGTTCCCTGGTATGTCAGAAAATTGGAGAACAAAAAGAATTCAGCAGAGCATTTGGCCCAACAATGCCACCGTCTTTTCTGGGAAATAAAGTTGTTATAGACATTTCTAATTTCAATTTTGATTTTTTTTTTTCTTTTTGGTCATGCTGCATGGTGTGTGGGATCTTAGTTCCATGACCAGCGATCGAACCCACACCCCCTGCATTGGAAGTGCGCAGTCTTAACCACTGGACCGCCAGGGAAGTCCCTCTGTTATTTTTAATGAAGTAATTTGCCTCTAAATTATGTACAGATGGAAGCTGTGGTGTAGAGGATTCCACAGCAACAGTGTAGCTGGAGTGTAGGGAATGTGATAGGGAATATGGGAAAAAAGTTTGACTACATTGATTGGAAAGGTAGATTGGAGCAGATCATGGACTACAACCCTGTTTCGTAGGTTTAGAAGTCTGGACATTATCTGGTGGACAATGGAGAGCCATTGAAGGATATGTGGTGTGTTTGTGTGGGTGTGTTTATTTTTATTTTCACAAAGTGAAAATGCTGTGTAACTTATGCCTAGGTAAAGTGATAGAATGTTTCCAGTACCCAGAAGTTCCCTTCCTGCCCTTTCTTTGGAACCACTTCCTTCCTCCTCTCTAAAAATAAACCACTGGGCTTCCCTGGTGGCGCAGTGGTTGAGAGTCCGCCTGCCGATGCAGGGTACACGGGTTCGTGCCCCGGTCCGGGAAGGTCCCACATGCTGCGGAGCGGCTGGGCCCGTGAGCCATGGCCGCTGGGCCTGTGCGTCCGGAGCCTGTGCTCCGCAACGGGAGAGGCCACAGCAGTGAGAGCCCCCCGGACTGCAAAAAAAAAAAAAAAAAAAAAAAAAAAAAAAAAAAGCTGGGTCATGGAGAGACTGAGGTGTCAGCAGAACCAGGGTTGGCAGAGTTTAGAGGTGAATAATGAGTTTGGGCTTAGTTAGAATGAGGTTAGGGTGCTGATAGGAATTCACAAGAGGGACTTCCCTGCTGGCACAGTGGTTAAGAATCCGCCTGCCAATGTAGGGGACATGGAGCTCGAGCCCTGGTCCAGGAAGATTCCACATGCCGCGGATCAACTAAGCCCGTGCACAACAACTACTGAGCCTGCGCTCTACAGCCTGCGAGCCACAACTACTGAAGCCCACGCGCCTAGAACCCGTGCTCTGCAACAAGAGAAGCCACCACAATGAGAAGCCCGCTTACCACAGCTAAGAGTAGCCCCCGCTCACCACAACTAGAGAAAAGCCTGTGCACAACAACGAAGACCCAATGCAGCCAAAAATAAATAAATTAAAAAAAAAAAAAGGAATCCAAAAGAAAGTGTCTAAGAGACAACTGGAATCAGAGCTCAAGAAATCTGTCTAGCAGCTGACATCAGTTTCACTAGGATGCTTTCCTGTAACATTAGCATAATAGAACTTGGTTTAGAAACACTTCGTCAAGTAACACTAAGACTTTCATTTATATATCTACTGCCATCTAATCATGCCCGTAGGCTTTTAAAATCTAACTCCCTACTTTCTGTAATTCCCAAGGAGGATGAAATATTGTATAGATATATTCGTGTTACCACGCCTCCCAAGTCGGTCTCCAACAGGTGTTCTCCTGGCCAGCGTCCTTTGAGGCAACAGAATGAGACTGAGTTCAATTCAGAAGCAAAGGAAAGTATTATTCTTTGGTCAGAGAAGGGAGACGTTCAAGCTCCCGCTCTAGAGCACACACTCTCCCAATAGGTCCTGGACGGAGCTGTTTTATAGGGTCTCGTCAGGCGCAGGGGGCGGGGTTCTCTCTCGCTTGGCGGTCGCAGCTGTGCTGCTCGCTCCAGATCACAGTGTCGGGTGCAGCGACTCTGCACACGGCCCGCGGCCACCATCTTGAATTGCGGGGTCGTGCGCCGCGCTTCTGCACCGGGTTCTCTGAGGTGTTGGCTGCAGCGTTTCACGCTCTGAGATCTGGCCTGAAGTTCCGGTTGAGAGTCCTCTGCCCGCAGTACCCTGTAAGCGAGTGAAACTAGACTGAGCACAGAGGAGAAGAAAAAAGGTTAGACTTTATTTTATTATCTAGATTCTATTTTTATTTTTATTTCCTGAGAATTGTTAATGGCCTTTGCCAGTGACGTTTGTATAGGCTTATCAGATGAATGCCTTGTGAAACCATAAGTAATAAACATTTTTCAAGATTTCTTCTTCTTTTATTTCCCCCACAAAACCACTGGCATAGATCAAGTTTCCATCGCTATTTTCCTGAACTACCCTTTCCATAACTTTTTTTTTTTTTTTTTTTGCGGCCATGGCTCACGGGCCCAGCCGCCCCGCCGCATGTGGGATCTTCCCGGACCGGGGCACGAACCCGCGTCCCCTGCATCGGCAGGCTGACTCTCAACCACTGCGCCACCAGGGAAGCCCCCTTTCCATAACTTTTTTTTTTTTTTTGCGGCCATGCCTCCCGGGCCCAGCCGCCCCGCCGCATGTGGGATCTTCCCGGACCGGGGCACGAACCCGCGTCCCCTGCATCGGCAGGCTGACTCTCAACCACTGCGCCACCAGGGAAGCCCCCTTTCCATAACTTTTTAACAGATCTCTTGTCTTCTCATCACCCTAAAATGCACTCTCCACAGTGAGATCCAGAATTACCTTTAAAAAAGGGAGTCTAAACATCTCATGTTAAAGTGTCATTTGCTCCTTTTACTTGCAGAACAAACACCATAAACCAGCTGCCCTCATTTCATGCCACCCTCTTACTTGTCTTTTATGCTTTGGTAGTAGTTTCTCATGCTCATCATTCAATTTAACGCTTTCAGGCCTTTCATTCCTGTGTTACTTTCATAATTCAAAACTCTGCTCTTTACAGTCTTCCTTGAATATATAATTTAATGAAACAATGAGAAAGAAGGAAAAGGACAATTGAGGCAAAGGAAGCTTTTCTGAACATTCAGGGATGGATCTCTGAGAATTATGTACTACAGTTTAAAATAATATAAAGACATTTATTTTCATTTCAGTAAAATTGTGTGTTTTACATTTCCAGCCCTAAAATACTGCAGAACACATTTAAGATCAGTAAAATAATTTAAAATATAATAGTGTGAAGTATTAAAATATTAGAAAAAAGAGTACATGTAGATCTTCAGTATGCAATATTTACTTAATTCATGAAGTTTGAAAGAATACTGCTTTAAATTTTCAAATTTTCTGAATGCATATCCTTTTTAATGCTCTCATGCCATTAACAAGAAAATTAACATGATTACTTAATAATACTTAAACTCATTTTAAAATGTATTGAACAAATACAAAAATTATTGTATTATGGAAAATATTCACATCATCAGATTTCTACTCTTTTAAAAACTGGGGTTATAAAATAGTGAATATAGCATATGCATGTTGTAAAAAATGTCAACAGTTCATTAAATAGGATAAAATTCACCTCTTCCCATCCCTCCTCCATTGCTGTTCTCCAGAGATAATCACAGTTAAGTTTCTTGTGACGTCTTCCAACATTTTCTGCACTTACAAGAACATTTAGTTATATATGTATATGTGTGTTCATACAAGTATGTTTAAAATTTTTTTACATAGACTGGATCATGATATTCATATGATTTCTCAAATTACATTTTGTACTTAATGACCTATCTTGTACATTTTTTATATCAGAATGTACAGATTTACCTCATTCTTTTTAAGCCTTGCATTGAATGTATGGATGTGACACAAACTATTCATCCAGTTCTCTATTGATGGCTATTTAGATTATGTTTAGATTACCTCCTTTATAATTGTGGCGGGATATTTGTTGTGTACAATTATTGTTTTTAGCCCCAAGTTTTCCCCTTTGCCTTCATTCAGGTAGTTGAGGAGGGAGTAAAATTGGGAATGGAAGTGTAAGGTTGGTTATGTGTACTCCATGGAAGACCAGAAGCCAACCTTACACCCTGACAGCATGCCAGACAGGTGGCTAGCCTACAGAAAGGCAGGGTAACCATAGTCGTCAAAGATTCCAGCAGGAAATGTAATTGCAGAGCCTCTGGACCTGAAGGAAGCATGTAGACTGGACCTGAAGAGCCCAGTAGTGACCAACGGGAAATGATTGCTAATGAATAGAGCCTAGAGGAACCTCACCAGTGCCTTGGCCATATGGAGGAAACTTTGCAAAGTTCTTGTTAGGGGTCTGGTGGGCGAGGGGCAGGGATGAGAGGAAAATGAGGGTCAGAGTTCTAAAATTGATTTTAAAATATAAAGAAATACAATATATATTTTTTTGCACATCTAAGCTTCTAGACCAGAATTCATAACCATCTTCGTAAACATTTAGATATACCTTGATATATTTAAAGTTGCGCTTTAATTTTGGAGGCTTTTTATCCATAGAGAACAATTCTTCATTGATTACAGAAAAAATTCCCATTTGAAATAATGTTTTTTTTAATCTTGACATCATTACATGTGGAATTTTGTGATATCCATTTGTTCTTTCAAAATGTAATTCCAACAAAAATAAACTATGCTTTTATTATAGTCTCAAGTTGTTAAGGATTTATTATATCATTTGAATGTCATACTTACATCAAGCATAGTTTAGAGCACATAATAAGAAATGATAAAACTTAATAGTCTATTTTGAAGAGCAGAAAAAAAATTATTTATGGAAAAGTCATGCTTTTACTATGACCATTGCATTTTTGTTTGCCATTGCTTTTACCTTTAATTGGTACTTTTGCAGTCTTTATTGAAGGTTTTAGCCTGGTTTAAGGTTGGCCAAAGATTGTCAATTAAAAATCTCATGGAAACAATTTAACAATTATTCTCTGATTAAGAAGCACTGATTAAAATTGCTTTTAGAAGGAAAGTGGAAAAAAAATCCTGAAAATGCCTTATGGCTTAGAATTTTATTATGTCAACTAACAGTTTATATTGTCTTCAGGTCTAATTCTCTAGTGTGTTTATATAGCAGTTGGGGGCTGTTGACCTGACAGTGCCTGGGGAGGAGAGGCTCCTCTGAAAAACAGCCAAAGAAGAACTTGAGACAGACGGGGGAAGGCCCACTCCTGCCAGGACACTGCAAGCTATTTAGTGACCATCTAGATGTTCTGCTAGTTTTGTTGCCATACTTGGTAGTCCTGGGAATCTGGCTAGTCTCAGAATTTGAGCAAAACAAAATACAACTGTGCACAGCCACGCCCTAGGGTGACTGTCTCCAAATACCATACAAGTCCAAGGCTGAAGCACTTGAAAGGCTTGTATCTCTGCAGATCAAATCTTCATCAGATTGAGCCTTTAAAGACAACCCTTAAGCACATAAATGTTGTCATTTACGGCACTGTTTCAGCACTATTTTACCTTTCCAGTTATAAAGGTGGCTAATGCACATGATAATTACAGTTCCTTAAAATTTATGCACTCTCAAGCAGATCAGCTCAGAAATGTTGGCACAGTTTCAGGGTTCCTTAACAACTGCTTGCCAAACCGCTCTTTGATCCAGTGAAATCATCATATGATTCAAAACAAGGCCTAGAGCCTTTCAAGAAGTCACATCTTAAGTCCTCATGTGCATCGGCCAACCTCCCCAGGTTGAACCTAAAAACTGATTTTTTCCGTATCAATGCCAAAGGAGTAAGTTTTTCCTCTGTGGGATTTATAATATGCTTTCTTGGTCCCCATTCATTTAGTCACCGTTTTAGCTAACATTTATTGAGTGCTTATGTATCAGAGATTGTGGTTTATCCTGTAGTTTAGAACTAAGCTACCTCCCTAAATTCACTGCATAAGGTAGCGGCAATCAGTTAACAGATAATTACCAAAAAGTGCTCTAAGTCAGGGCAGGGTAGAGTAGGAGGACAGACTTGGGGCTCAAAGCCACTGGTGGAGGTCAAAAGGAGTCCCAGTGGAGGTAATTCTGAGTGGAGCATTGAAGAAAAATTAAAGTAGACAGATGATAAAAGCGAGTGGGTGGGAGGATTCTAGAGAGAAGAGATGGTGTGCACACTAAGGTCTGGCAGCAAGAGAGATGGCAAAGTTTAGAAGCTAAAAATGTTTTGCTTGCCTTGGAATGCCTCCCATGGAGTAGCTAGAAGAGAGGTGCGAGAAAAGCATGCCAGGAATTTGAATAAGCATTTTTTTTGCCCTCCTGAGGAGTTTGAATTTTACTCTAAAGTCAATGTGGACTTTTAGAAGAATTGTGAGCAAGAGGGTGACTTGACCAGTTTGGAGTCTTGGATAGATGACTCTGAGGGATTGTAGAAGAAAGTTCAATTCAGAAATATTTAGCATATAGTGAGCATATCTCAAATCAAATTGTTGGAGGACTGAGGAGAGGATCTGGTCCTGAGTACAGTGCTGGACAAAAAAAGACTGAACCATCACTCCTGTGGGTCAGGACTATCATCAAGAAAGAACAACTAAAGAGGAAAAAACTAAAAAGGAAAGGGAAGAAAAAAATAAGGGGGAATGAAAGCTGGAGGGAAAAGACGGGAAAGGAGTGGAGGTGATTTGGAAGCAACACTTGCTGCTTAAATCCTAGCTCTCCAGTCAGGGTTGAAAAGGAGCAGGGAGGAGAAAGTCAAAATACGTGTCAATAGCATTCTATTTCTTTAAAAAAGACACAAATTATTTTCTTTCTTTAAAAAAAAACACTTTATTGAGGTGTGATTCACATATAAAAAGCTGTACATATGTAATATATACAACTTGATAAGTTTGAGGATAACTATATACCCATGAAACCATCAGCACAGTCAGGGCCATAAACTTATCCATCACCTCCAAATGTTTCCTCCTGCCTCTTTTTGTTTAAAGGTTTTAACAAATTATTTTCTTTTTCACCTTGATGTCCGGGCAACCAACATCAGTAATTCATGGTAATCTGGCCTGTTCTGAAAGTAATACAAAAAAATTCATGAAATTTCTATAAACCTTTCATGATTATAAATTGAATATCATATCCAATTGATTTGGTCAAAAACTCTTTAATGGCTCTCTTTCTATCGCATGTATTTCAAATCTACCAACAAATAATACCCGCTCTTTCCTTAAATTATATCCAGAGTCCAACCACTTCTCACCATCTCAACTACAACAACCTTGACCCAACCTCTATCCTGGGCAATTACTAAGCCTCCTCTACCTACTGACATCCTAGAAGCTGCTAACTCTCCAGTGGTTTTCCATCACCTTATAATGATCCAGAGACTGTGAATGATCTGGTCCCTTGTTACCTGTTTGTCCCCATCTCCTCCTGCTTTCCCGTCTTCTGTCTCTGATCCAGCTACACTGAGACTTTTTGTCTCAAATGCACTATTTGTCCCAGGGCATTTGCATTAGTGGTACCCCTCTGCCCAGGACATTTCTCCCCCAGATATCTTTTGTTCAAATGTCTCCATAATTGAAAGGTTTTCACCATCACCTTAAGTTAAAATAGCACACTCATCACCATTCACATTTTATGTTGTTTACTTTGTTTTTCTCTCCCCACCGCCACCAGCAGAATGTAAACTCCTGGAGAGGAAGGACTTTATTTTGTTCACTGTTGGGTCCCATATGACTATATCTGGAACAAAGTTGGTGTTCAGTATTTCTTAACTAAATTGATAAACCAATCAGTATATTATTGTCCCCTGAATAGTACTTTTTTTGCTTTACGTGACGCAGAGTAAGCATTATTATTTATAAGAGAGTTGTGGTTGAAAACTCAGTCCCTTCCCTACAGATAGATATTACAACATTGCCAGAATCCTGGAGGGTAAACAACTTTAGCATGGAAATGAAAATGCCAGTTACTCAGCAGTGGCTTTAAAACCAGAATTTAACATCTTTTCAGGACTTCCAAGTAATCTGAGAATGGGCCAAAGTTCTTTTCCACTCAAAATGGCAATTTTTCAAAGGAAATAACATCTTTGTGATGGGGCAACTCAGAAGTATATCATGTAGGTGCATCGTTGATAATTTGATTGATATGGTATTGAATTGATGGATTAATTAGGAAGAGTGTTTAACTGAAATCTTTACAATATTTACTCTCTATGCAATATTATTGTTTATGTATTCCATTTATTTTTGTCCTTAGTCAAGTTTTGTAGTTTATTTATATTTGTCTATACATTTCTTAAATTTAATCATAGGTATTTTATATTTTAGACTGCTTTTGGAATGGGATTTTCTTACATCATTTTCTAAATATATATTGAAAAACTACAGAATTAGATAATTGATCTTATATCTGACTTCAGTACTAATACTGTTTACTACTTTTTTAGTTGATCTCAGTATTTCCTGGTAATCACACCATCTATCGATAAAGATAACTTTATTCTTCCCTTTTCAGTGTTTTATATTTTTGTTTCCATCATATATTGCTATTTATTCTTCTGGTTAAAAGTTTCCACTAATCTTAATTTCTGTCAGCGATGATGGGCAATCTTGTATTGTTCCTGACTTAACTAGGAATGAATTTAATATTTCATCTTTAACTTTGGGTATTGGTAGATGTGTTTTGAGAAGAAACTTTTTAGGTGTCTCTAATTCCTTGATAATTTTTTTTTTTTACATCTTTATTGGAGTATAATTGCTTTACAATGGTGTGTTAGCTTCTGCTTCACTACAAAGTGAATCAGTCATACATATACATATGTTCCCATATCTCTTCCCTCTTGCGTATCCCTCCCTCCCACTCTCCCTATCCCACCCCTCTAGGTGGTCACAAAGCACCGAGCTGATCTCCCTGTGCTATGCGGCTGCTTCCCACTAGCTATCTCCCTTACGTTTGGTAGTGCATATATGTCCATGCCTCTCTCTCGCTTTGTCACAGCTTATGATTCCCGCTCCCCATATCCTCAAGTCCATTCTTTAGTAGGTCTCTGTCTTTATTCCTGTCTTACCCCTGGGTTCTTCATGACATTTTTTTTCTTCCATATATATGTGTTAGCATACGGTATTTGTCCTTCTCTTTCTGACTTACTTCACTCTGTATGACAGACTCTAGATCTATCCACCTCATTACAAATAGCTCAATTTCGTTTCTTTTTATGGCTGAGTAATATTCCATTGTATATATGTGCCACATCTTCTTTATCCATTCATCCGACGACGGGCACTTAGGTTGTTTCCATCTCCGGGCTATTGTAAATAGAGCTGCAATGAACATTTTGGTACATGACTCTTTCTGAATTCTGGTTTCCTCAGGGTATATACCTAGTAGTGGGATTGCTGGGTCATATGGTAGTTCTATTTGTAGTTTTTTAAGGAACCTCCATACTGTTCTCCATAGTGGCTGAACCAATTCACATTCCCACCAGCAGTGCAAGAGTGTTCCCTTTTCTCCACACCCTCTCCAGCATTTATTGTTTCTAGATTTTTTGATGATGGCCATTCTGACTGGTGTGAGATGATATCTCATTGTAGTTTTGATTTGCATTTCTCTAATGATTAATGATGTTGAGCATTCTTTCATGTGTTTGTTGGCAGTCTGTATATCTTCTTTGGAGAAATGTCTATTTAGGTCTTCTGCCCATTTTTGGATTGGGTTGTTTATTTTTTTGTTATTGAGCTGCATGAGCTGCCTGTAAATTTTAGAGATTAATCCTTTGTCAGTTGATTCATTTGCAAATATTTTCTCCCATTCTGAGGGCTGTCTTTTGGTCTTGTTTATGGTTTCCTTTGCTGTGCAAAAGCTTTGAAGTTTCATTAGGTCCCATTTGTTTATTTTTGTTTTTATCTCCATTACTCTAGGAGATGGGTCAAGAAGGATCTTGCTGTGATTTATGTCATAGAGTGTTCTGCCTATGTTTTCCTCTAAGAGTTTGATAGTTTCTGGCCTTACATTTAGGTCTTTAATCCATTTTGAGCTTATTTTTGTGTATGGTGTTAGGGAGTGATCTAATCTCATACTTTTACATGTACCTGTCCAATTTTCCCAGCACCACTTATTGAAGAGGCTGTCCTTTCTCCACTGTATATTCCTGCCACCTTTATCAAAGATAAGGTGACCATATGTGCATGGGTTTATCTCTGGGCTTTCTATCCTATTCCATTGATCTATCTTTCTGTTTTTGTGCCAGTACCATACTGTCTTGATTACTGTAGCTTTGTAGTATAGTCTGAAGTCAGGCAGCCTGATTCCTCCAGCTCCATTTTTTGTTCTCAAGATTGCTTTGGCTATTCGGGGTCTTTTGTGTTTCCATACAAATTGTGAAATTTTTTATTCTAGTTCTGTGAAAAATGCCAGTGGTAGTTTGCCTTGATAAGTTAAATACACTGAAGCAAATATCTTTGTACATAAATATTTGTATTTTTTTATTATTTCCTAAAATGGATCTCATGATGCCAAATTGTTTCCAGAGCTTCATGTACAAACTTATCTGCAGTGTATAAGTCCCACTCTTATCATCATTTAGTATTTCCAATTTAAAAATCCCAGCAATTTAATTGATAAAGAATATTTTTAATCTAATAAGTAAGAAATACTGTATGTCTTAATTTCTTTGCACATTATTGCATTTGGTTCTTTTTTCATTTCTTAATTGGCCATTTGTATTTATTCTGCAAATTATTTATTCCATAGTTTTATTTAGTTGTGAGTTCTGAAAATATAATAAAGAGAATGATTCCTTGATCTTTGTATTACTCATTTTAGCACATTTGTGAATAATGCCAAGTTACTTTTCAAAAATATTCTCTTGGATAATCTTTAGCTATATGTGAAAGTGCCCATTTCTTTCTACCCACCCCAAACCTGAGAATAACTTTTTTAACTGAATTGCTAATAGGCGAAAATTGCTTATTTTAAACATTTCACTTTCATATCTAAGACTGTTAATAAATAGGACCATTTTTCATGTTTATCATCAGATTTTTTTCTTCCTGCATTATTTGTTCTTGTCTTTAAATTGTATTTACTTTATTCTTTCTTCGTATTTATGAGAGGTCTTTACCTATGAAGTTATTTCTATAAATACGAAGTGTTTTTTAATTTGATTTGCCATTTAATTGTGCTGATGGTTCTTATTTATTTGCTGTACTGAATGTCTCTTGTGCCCCATCTTAAGTCCTCTAGCCTCACGTCTTATTCCAGCCACTGTTGCAGAGTTCATTTCCCTGCTGGCTTCACCTAACTTCTCCTGGGTGCAGCCTGAGAGCATTTACTTGAATCCTTTGTTCCAGTCCTCTTGCTTCCTGACCTCTCAGTAGCATTCACCCAGGAACTCACTTGTACCTATTTTTGCATCCTAAAAATATAGAGGAATCAACAATCTCTGGTTACTGCTACCTCTAACTAATGAGGTCTGGGGGAAATGGAGCTTCTTCTTTAATCCTTCAAGTGGACCTTCTGAGTTATCTCAGAATATCCCTAGGGATAGGGTAAACTGGCACACAGAGGGTGGCCAACAGCATCATGTATCTTTGTATTGACTCTTTCTTCCTGCTCTCTGGCATCATGTTCCCAAATAAACTACCCACACATGGATCTTTGTCTTAGACTCTGCTCTGAGACCAGGTCCTTTGTGCTTTTACATATAAGCTTTGTCTATGTCTGTGTGTTGGTATGTGTAGGTATGAACACGTATATACTTCATGTATTTTATTGTTTCTATTTCTTCATGCTTATAAAGGCTTTCTCTATCACCAAGGTCAGATAAAGGTATTTGTGTACATTTTAGTTCTTTATGATTCATTTTCTCATTTTTCTTTATTACATAAAGTCTATTTGCTAAGTAAAAAACACATAATTTACTTCTATCTTTTATACATTATCGGCCACGTTTTTCAAATATAAAGTGCTTAATATTTCAAAGTGTGTTCTTCTTTCTAAATTTATTTTCCTGTATGTTTAGTGATGCTTGGCTAATGTTACCTGCATATATAGAGTACCACAGTACATACATATAAATATCCACAGAGGAGGAGCAGATGCATTATATCAAGATGCTTTTTCTCCACTTCCTAGCTGGACTCACAGCTGCTGGCGACACTCACGTAGAGGCTTGTCACAGCAGAGTAAACAGCCGAACACTAACTGTGCCCTAAGTCTTAAATATTTAGGGCTTATATCCTCATTCCAGGAGAACTTACATCAACAACCTAATTGCTTCCATTTATGTACACTTTTATGAACAAGAAATTATCCAGATTTTTTTTAAACAAACCTAATTATCCACAAGGCCACAGCCACATGAGGGTGGGCTGTACGAAACAGCACTCTAGTATTCATGAATGATATCATTGCCTTAATCTTCTGAGTATCTCAAAAAACAAAACAAAACAAAAAGCAAACTCTTCCCCCACAATCATGCACTAAATATTTATGTGTACAGGAGACTGTTTATGGCCTTCAGATCCTTGTCATTGAACTTTCAGTCTATTCTTATGACAGGACTACCAGGGAGTACTGAGGCTTTTCAAATATGTTTTAATGCCTGACGGAGCAAATCCTTTCTCTTATTTTCCTTTTTCAAAAATTTTTTGGCTCTTCTTTTGTGCTTATTCTTCCAGTTGAACTTTTTTTTTTTTTGGCCGTGCCACAGGGATTGAGGGATGTTAGTTCCCTGACCAGGGATTGAACCCACGCCCTCAGCAGTGAAAGCTCAGAGTCCTAACCACTGGACCACCAGGGAATTCCCAGTTGACCTTTAAAATCACTTTGTCACGTTCTTCCCAAAATGTGGCAGACACCGAGATGCACAGCCCAGAGCCCCTTCAAGGAAGGGCTTGTTGCCCAGCTGTGAGGACTACGTAGATACCTTCCAGCTGTCAGCTCCTTCAAGGTCTTGCCCTTCCAGAGGCCACTTCCATCAGGTACCTGGGAGAAGTGGTAATAAAATCAGTCATTTCAGCTGGCCTGGGATGACTCCATGGGGCAACCAGCCCCCAGTTGGTTAGCTGAGGATTTTTGCATCTACATCTCAGTCTACTTCTCCTTCTATTAATAATTCTATTAGCTATTATGAGATGGGCCAACATCTTTATGAGAATGGCCATAATAACTTACTCATAGAGTGATTCATCCTAACAGTACTTGCTGAGCAATTCTGCTACTTTCCCCCTTCTTTTCCCACATGTCAATTCCTAATAAATGTCTTATACTCTAAATTCCATCTCAATCTCTTTCTCTGGAGAACTCAACCTGCAGCAAATTTAATTGGAGTAGTGCCAAACTTATCAATTAATTGTGGAAAACTGACTTTCTTTTAACTCAGTTTTCTCATTTAGGAATAGGAGATGTCTCTAAATTTATTCAAGTATTCTTATATATTTCTTAACAAACCTCTCTTCATATAGAGTTTACAGATTCCTTTTCAAGGTTTTTCATGTTTGTCTTATATTTGTGGCTACTATTGATTTCTGTATTGAATAAAGCTCTTTCATTATATCTTTTATGTGACCTATAATGTTATAAATTTATTTATAAATAATGCTATAAATGTTATAAAACATTTTTTTAATTGTAACTTTACTGAGTTAACTTGCAGAGTATGCTTATTTAAAACATTGTCTACATTTTTCCCGTCAAGCTTCCTCTCTTCCTTCATTATAATTTTTACCTGGCTTAATGAATTATAACCCTGATATATCAAAAAGATTTCAGTTTTCTGCATTTTAAGAGTAATCTCAATAGTGATAGCATCTGTTGAGTGCCCTTAACTATCAGGCATTGGTATGGGAATGGTCTGGTGTTATTTTTAGCAGCCACCCTACAAGGATACATGATAACCTACGCTTTTCAAAGAATACATATAACTCACCCATTAGCTATTGCTTGCAAGTTATTGAACCAGGAGTCAAACCCTGGAAAATTTAACTCTAAAGTAAAAAATATAAAGACTTTTTTCCCAGGCAACATAACCAAACCATGCCTTCCTAAGTTCATTTTTATTTGTGTCACATACAAATATTTAATAAGTATAAATAATATATATTTCAATTTTGATAATATATACATTTCAACTTCATAACACACACATATAAACTCCATGAGTAATTTCTAAGTGCAGTCTTTATATAACATTCAAATGTAAAGAAGCATATAGACTAAAAAGCTAAATTTCACCTTCACCTTACTCCCTTCCAAATGCTTGCCCTTCTCCAGAGGAAACTACTATTAACAAATTTCCATATATCTTTACATTTTCTATTAAGTTATGCATTCACATGCACACATGTACACTCATGAGTTTGCATATATGCATACCAAGCTAGTATATATAAATTTATTTTTGTGTTTGTTAATTTATTGGGTTTATACTTTATGCATTATCTTGTAATTTGCTTTTCTTACTTAACAGTGTCCTTAAGTCTTTCCATGTCGGTACGGAAAATCACCTTTTTCTCTTCAAGCTCTTCAGGACCACCTGACTATCACTCAAGCCCCCTAAAAGTACAAAGCCGGATTAGGCAAGGGCTTGATACCTGAGGAAAATTGGAGCTCCAAAACCAAGTAGAGAATTGGGGGAAATTATTTTGAAGACAGATCTTTAAATAACTAATACATAAATACATACACATGCATACATACATATATACATATGTATGTATAAGCCAAATATTCCCATCTTACATTAATTTAGTTCACTGAAAACTTAACAGGTTCTTACCTTATTTTTGTCACCAATAACATTTTTTCAGGTATTGCATTATTTAGAATAAAGATTTGGCTGTATGTATTATAAATCCAAAATCACAGTGACTTGTATAAGATGGATTTTTATTCTCCTGCTCTTAACAACACAATCTAAATTATACGCATTACTTCTACTCATATCTCTTGGTCTTCAAATCTAGTCACGTGGCCACATCTAGCTTCAAGAGTGTCTGGGAAATTTAATCTGAGCCACCATGAGCCCAGCTGAATATTTTTTTTGCTAAGCATGAAGGGGAGAACTAGTAGATTGTTACAGGCTGTGCTCGATAACTTCATGATTCAGTTTAGAAAAGTACCCAAACAACCACTTTTCCAGGGAAGCTTTACTTTTTTTTTTTCTTTAAATGCTTGATCTAATCCCTTTTGAAAAACTTCTTAAAATTGAATTGAAAATGCTAGTAACTCAAAACAGCAAATCTAGTTTTGTGAAGTTTCTTTACCTAAATCTATTAGCTATTATGAGTGGGCCAACATTGTCATCAGAATGGTCATAGTAACTTACTTACAGAGTCATTCATCCTAACAAATATTTATTGAGCAATAAGTACTTACATCAGTCCTGAAAAACACACCAGAAATAAAGTAACAAAGACGGCCCCCATTGTGTGTTTATCTGTATCATATAATTTCATCCATAGCATCTGCATTGATAAATATTAGTGAAGAAATAGAAGACAGTTTACCCATGTTATTGCTATCATAAAAAAAAGAATTGTGTATTTCTGACTTAATTTAGCATTTTGTTATAGGATTCAGAATGTAAGGTCTTTACTTTTACAAAAGTGAAATAAAACAAAAAGGAAGATTAGTGTTCTAACCATCTTATAGCCAAGAAATTCTTCACATTTATTTGAGTAATGCATCTGATGAAGTGAAATATGTTACTCATCAAAATTAACCTGTCTTTTACTTGAAAGAATAATATGAGGTTAAAATAGAACTCATTTTCAAACTGAGTTTGAAAATGAACTTCAAGAATATAGGACACCCAGCTGGTAACTGTCTATCAACCCAGTTATTTGAGGAGAGGCATTTCTTGATACTAGTTTGGCTTATCTGTATATTGAGGGTATATTTTGAGGGTGTATATTGATGACAGGTCACTAGAAAAAGTCCCTGGGAACTGAGTGACAGAGTACTGTATCTCTCTATCAAATTGACTTTGTAGTTTAACACAGATGCTTTAAGCTCCAGAAAATTTTTCCAGTAGGGATTTTTTACTTTTGTATCATGATAATGCAACATAATATGTCAGATGACTTTTGCCCTTAAGATCCTGGCGCCTAACAGGACAGGGATGAATTTATATACACGATCTTTTGCTCAGTCTCTTGCAGCCTATACATGTGTTTCTTTATGTAGATGCATTTTCTGACACTAGCATTTAGTTTCTTAGAAAAGAATATCCAGATAGTAAAGTATATGCCTTTTTAGGTTAAAAATAAAACCTTCCAAGGAATACCCTAACCAGATTATACTAAATATAACCATTTGTCCATGGTTATACATGTCTGCTCCAGTTCCTTACTGCCAATTCGCAGGTAGCATTTACTGACCCATGAGCACAGCACTGCGGTAGCCCCACTATGTGTGGAAGTTCAGCGAAGCTCAAAGTAAACATATTAATGTCTACCATGGAGTATTGTGTGTGTGTGTGTGTGTGTGTGTATGTATGGCGGGAGGGAGGTATGGGGGGAATCTACAGCCCTGAGAGGCCACACTTTCCCATTTGAACCAGAACACAAAGAAAGGTAATGTCGTTCTAAGAAACATGAACAACCGAGGAATCCTCTTCCTACTTCTGTTAGTACTCTGTAGTAGCAATCTCTTACACTGAAAATGATGACATAGAAGAGAAGGGAAAGTTAGGACAATTCATATCTCCTTTCTTTTCAGTTCTTCCCTACTCATTAGCATGCCAAAGGTAGAGAGTGTTGGTAGAATGCCTGTGTATCAAGAAGTAAAAAAAACAGTTGAGATAGTTTTGTGCAGAGTTTCTATTCTTCTAGTAAGGACAAAATACATATGCATGTATAGGCTATGACACATGAATTGTGGTGATTTCAGTAATTTTGCATAAAAACGAAATGGTCTTATATTTTCATTTAAGACTGATATTGTACCCCAAGATGAGTGATAAAATTCATACTACAAATTTTTTAGTTTTTCCGTACTTAGAACAACACGAAATAAATAAAAAACACCATGACAGGTTAAGAGACTGCAGGAAAAAGGAAAGAGCTCTACATTTTAGTGTCTTTAATGGAAATGTTCCTATTTTTTTAAAAAGTGGCCCCATATTTTCACTTTGCACTGGGCTCCGCAATTTATGTAGCTCCTGTGTGAGCTCAGTGTATGTATCCCTCAGCAGCCTCTACCATCTGATTTAGGCATTGTCCTTTTTAAGTCACTTCCAAGTCTGACTCTCTGTTACTCCTACCTCAAGAATCTAAGAGCCACCCAGGGTCCTTTAACAAATTCCTTTTCTGTTTACTCTAGCTGGGTGGGTTCTGTCCTTTGCAGCCAAGCACAGTGACTGATAATGATAATAATAATAATAACTAAAATTTATAGATTCTTACTCTATGCCTAGTACATATTCTCATAATAGTGTGATAAATACGATCAACTGTATTATCCAGATGAGAAAATCTAGGGTTAAAAATCAAATAAATTGAGTTCACTAGCTAATACATCCAGGGCCAGGATTCAAACCCAAGTGTCTGATTCCAATCCTGTGTGGAACCACATTTATTGTCATTTGTCCTTTTAAACTTTGTTGATCCCTATGGGAAGAATTTGACTAAGTTCTAAATAGGCACTGTGCCACCTAAGCAAATAGCCATTGTTAGAATCTGAGACAATAAATAATGTTTGAATCGGCTTGTTGCTGAAAACAGAATTCTTAGGGAAGATCCAATAAACTGTCTTTTCTGAGAACAACGTTGGTGGTGATCAAGAATGTTCAATGGTTTTTATGTCTCTGGGATTCATTGTTTCTGGATTTTATTACACTGATTAGCAAAGGCAGACAAAGTGAGAAATTTGGATGGCTTTAAATATCATACAAATACCTCTCTGTTTATCAGAGGTGTTAAAATAGCTTTCTCAGCAAGTTGTTTTCATGCTGCTTCTGCTATTTTTCTTACTGAAGTTCACACAGATAACCTGGCAAGATACAAAATTTTGCAATTACAACAGATTCTTGGAAAGTTCTGTATAAATAAACGAGGGACAAAAAAGGTTGAGATTGATGGAGTTTGGAAGCTCGGACCACACCTACCTGTACAAAGTTTACCATTCTGCCATGAGTCCCGCACTCTGTGAAAATTAAATCACTGTAATTTAGGACACACATCATTGCAGTTTTTAGATGTTTCCAATTTTTGCTGATACAAGGTAACAGAAACACGGTGCTTTTTAAAAAAGTATGCAGTGTACTGTAAAAAAAAAAAACCAAAACCAAAACAAAACAAAACAAAAAACCCCCATGTAATGTGGGCTAAACTATGCAGGTTGAAACACTACAAACCACAAAGGTGAGGATCATAGGACAAGTATTTCTTTACCAGCTATGGGTGGGATAGTGTCTTAATGATTTATTCTGAAATAACAAAACAATCTGAAACAATGAAGTGTTTCTCTATGCCTCATGAATATATATGAATTCAATTCATGATAGAACAAGTCATTGGCTGCCTCAGCCAAACAGCCAAAAGGGGATGATTGATTGTTTTGTGCAAAACCTCGCACAGTCGAAAGGTACTTGAAACCTGTGGTTCACCAAATGGGAAACACTGCCAAAAATGAATGTAACTCTTCAATAGTATCACAGTATTAATACTGATGACCAGAAGTACTTGAGGACTAAAAATCACAAACTTCCCAAATCCACTACAGATTTGCTTATATAAACTATGTTTTCATTACTTCTTTAAATAAAAACTCTTATTGCCTTTAAAATACATATACTAGAAAATAGATTTGATTAGCTTTAGTTGCTCACTTCATACATACTGGAGGGTTACTGCTTTCATGAGAAAAATTTTTTACCATAAGTGAATATGAGCAAGTGATTTATTTTATTCACAGATAAGGAAAATGTCCCTTCCTGAAACATAAATGGTATAATTTTTTATTTACTTAGAATCTAAAATTATATCTTCATATAATTCGGTGATCATTCATTACTGCAAACTCATTTTTCAAATTTATGGCTACTTGAAATTATTTGAGGGGGAAGGGGTTGCTTATACTTACTTCTATCCGTAAGAATGTTGTCTTAATGTAGAGTCCCCCAAATGTGAATTCCAAGACATGGAATTAAATTTATTTGAAGGGCAACATAGGAAGCAGGAGTGAAGGGGCAGGAAGAAAGAGAAAGGAAGGAGAGGCCATTACAGGTGTGCATTACTGAGACCTGCTGCTGGAGGGAACAGGGACTCAGTAGTGCAGGAAACTGTGAGAAACAGAATACTCGCCCTCCACTGGAAGGACAGGTGCTACGTGCCAGTCCTCAGCTACCATCCTCCATTGGTTGAGGGTTACTCCTGGGGACATGAACTCTTTCCCACTGCTGGGCTCATATACCCAGGCTGAGGATGCTCCCGTGGCTTCAGCAAAAACTCTGTGATGGAAAAGTGGAGACCCTCCTGCCTAGAGGTGCAGTAAAATACAGGATGCCTAGTTAAATAAGGATTTCAGATAAACAGTGAATACTTTTTAAATTATAAATATTATGTGAGATATACTTACATTAAAAAAATTATTCCTTATATTCCTTATTTACTTAAAACCTAAATGTAACTAGGCATCCTACATTCTTTTTTTTCTCTTCTAAATCTGGCAACCCTACCACTGGCAAAGTGCTTGTGATGGGCTGCTGTTGGCCTGAGTCTGAGCTTGCCCAGAACTGTCTATCTCTGCTGCAGCTAAAGTCAGAGGTGGGCTGAGGGCAGGTGAAGCAGGGCACCAAAATTGTAACTTAGATAAAGAATAAATCTACTTAACTTCACCAAACAGAATACCACATACACTCATCCTATGTGTTTTCATTTTTCTAATCGACACTTTTATTTTTGCTACAAATAGATATCCACTTAACCTCCTCATAAGTAGTCTTTTACTTGACTCTGTACAGCACAAGTTTGCTTAACCAAAATTATACAACAGATTACTTATCTCCTGAATCTTCTCAGGTCCTCTTAGGCTTGCTCATGCCAGTTTCTTGTCACATTGTGATCATAGATGCTTCATATGATGCCAGTAAATGTTAGTCTGGGCCTTCTGAGGAGCAGATGGAAAGACAGAACCAGCCATGCGAGAGATTTACGAGGGGCAGCAACACCTGTGAGAGGAATATGATGAGGTTTGACCACAGTGAATGAAAGAGGCAAGGAAAAAGGATGGGTAGAAGAGTCTTAGACTGTAGTACAGTTATAAGAGATCTGGGCAGGGCCATTGGGCAGTCATCCTTCAGAGGAGTCCTGTGTCCTGCGGGAGCAGGGCTGCCTTGTTGACCCTGCCACACTCAGTCACCTACCAGGAACAACTCCTGGAGAGCGTGGCCTTGGTGTGGACAGAAATGGACATCAGAGCACAGTATCTGGTGCCCTTGTCAGTTGGGCTCAACTGCTCACTTTCATGTTCAGTTGCTTCACAGTTTCATAGGAAGAGGTACAAAATACACCTGCTAAAGGTACTCATTGACTGAGTACCGTCTTTAGAGATAGTTTTGAAAAATACTTAAGTTAATACTCATATCCATGAAACTGAAGTAACTGTGATATTGCATTTGTAGAGATATTTTAGAGCAGTGAAATTTTGTAGCATTTTTTCTTATCATAGTTTTTTAGACAACAGCTTATTTCATCAGCTCCTTAGAGATGTCTTGCAGTAAACTGGCAAAATATAATAATAGTAGCTACTTATTAAGGCTATTGTAAGGACAATATGAAGACAACTCTAATAGAACCCTTAGCATATCACTGCCACATGGTAAAAGTTCAATTAATGTTAGCTATTGGTGAATAATTATTAAAAACCAATGTGACATGGGAAAAAATGTGACATGTATCCATGTAAAATTGCCTTGCTTTTTATATTATTCCTAGCTCCACACTCCTGAGGAAGAACACAACATCTCTCCTCCCATTGCCAAAGAAACTGAGAAGATATGGGAGGTGATGTATGTGTTAACGAACCTTATCGCGGGAATCATTTTCACAGTATATACATATATCAAATCATCACATTGTATGCCTTCATGGTACACAATGTTTTATGTCAACTATATCTAAATAAAGCTGGAAAATTTAAAAAAAAAGTAACTGAGGAATGGGTCACGAGGATTGATTCTTTTACTTGTTTTTAGGGATAGATGCCTGCAATTGTGGATGAACAACTCAAAATCTACCAACTTTATTTGTCATGTCATCTACTGCTGCCTAATAAATCACCACTAAAACTTAGTGGCTTGAAACAATACATAAGCATTTATTACATCTCAAGTTTCCATTGGTCAAGAATTCAGGAAGGGGTCTTATGGGCAGTTCTCATTTGGAGTTTCTCATTTAGTTGTAGTCAGATATTGGCTGGTCCTGAAATCATCTGAAGGCACTATTGGGTTTGGAGGATCCATTTCCAACATGACTTTCATTAGACTGGCAAGATGGTGCTGGCTGTTGGTTGGAAGCCTCAGGTCCTCTACACAGGGTTGTTTGAGTGTCCTCACAGCACGGCGCTGGCTTCCTCCAGAGACAAAGGCGAAAGCTGCGATGCTTACATGACCAAGTCACACACCATACCCTCCACACAACTGCTCACACAGGGTTAGCACACAAGGGTATGAATACTGAACACAAGGATTATTGGGAATCATCTTGGAGCTAATATGTTTATTAAAATCTCCTGCAGAATGTATGTGTCCAGGAAAAATTACCTTTAATAAGAGTGCTCCTAATACTGGAGACTACCACCAGAGCTAAACTAAGCCTTGGTTTTTCATTTGTAGACATAGGCAAATGCAACATGACTACCATATCCTACCCTTTTAGAAAAGGCCTAAAGCAAGGATGTAAGTGGGCAGCTTTCAAGCAGAATTCACCCCAAAGTCATACAGTGTTTGGCTTGGCCTAACCAGTGTGTATAATGAATATACAATTAAATACCTTTAGAGAAGCATTTGTTCTCCACTTTGCCACCACTCCCTACAGTCTTAAATCAAGTTATATATTATCTGCTCGACCCCTGAAAGGTCCCAGCAATCCCTACCTTAAAGAAGTGGAAATTCTAAGTGTAGAGAAAAGAGGACCAGGGGGGAAAGAGGAATAGACAGACAGTTCCTGAAGCAAGCTCACTCAGCTGTCCTCCTCCATGCAGAGGATATTATAAGAACAAATGAATATCTTGGCAGTATCATGAACGATTTAACATAGGCAAGAGAACAGTGCTCTTGAGAGTGAAGTCTGTTCAATACTAAAGTACGGAAATGGAAACTCCTTCTCCGGAGGTCTTTAGACAGAGGAAAGATTCTAATCTGTCTGGAAGAATTTAGGTGTGGTTTTTCTTGGGGATAAATGGGTTGGTTTATATAACTTACAAAGTTTCTTCTATGATTTTTTGACCCCCTTCTATGATTTTTTTAAAAGTTATTCCTTCTCCCTCTACTCTCCCCACACACAGAGTCCCCTTAGGTGCAGAGTACGTCATGACTCTATCATGAAGCTCAGCAATTCCCTCTTCTGGGAAATGGGAGACCACCCAGGCAAACAATGATAGGCTGTCCCTTAAAATCTACATGTCTGGCTTGCTGCAAATTGTCTGTCATTTCCCTCTTCCATTTGTAGAATTATTTTCAAAGTCTGGTCATTAGCACTATTAATTTCAAAAGTTTCTATTATTTTGTTTCCTTTTTTCCCAAAAGTATTGCCCATGCAAAAATATTCTGATTTTTAGTATATCCAATAATATATGCATATCTTTAAAGTTCAACACTTTCAACTAAAGAACAAAGTAGTCTGTAATTTACGCTTTATCCCAAGCCCCAGAATTTTCAATGTGTGTGTTCTCATGTGAAGAAATCCAATGCTTCCAACATATTCTTTGAATGTTATGTTTTCTTTTCTAAACAAACAATGTGATGATCAATTTCAACCTTATGCCCAGGCTTCTATACAAGTGTGTTTCCCATTAAAGTTCATCATAACTTTTCCAAATGTGTTTCTCAAACAAATCAAGATTCTTTTATCCCTATATAGCTAAATAGTCTTGATTTAATTTGAGAGAAATTTCACATATCAGAGGTCAACAGAAATTGTAGCTGAGTGCCACTGTTAAAATTTTCATTGCACTTAAAAAGATTGAAAAGATATAATATACATCACCTTTTATGCTCAAAATTTAGAAACTTCTTAACTCTTTTTATCCCTGTGTTCACTCAGTGAACTGTTTTTTTTTACCTTTATTGAGGTATAATTGACAAATAAAATTGTAAGATATTTAAAGTATATTTGATGATGATTTGATATACGTATACATTTTGGAAGGATTCTCCCCATCAAGTTAATTAACATATCCATCACCTAATATATTTACCTTTGTGTGTGTGTGTGTGTGTGTGTGTGTGTGTGTGTGAGAGAGAGAGAGAGAGAGAGAGAGAGAGAGAACATTTAAGTTCTACTGCCTTAACAAAATTCAATTATTTAATACAGTGTTATCAACTATAGACACCATGTTATACATTTGTCTCTTTAGACTTCATTCATCTTAGAGCTGAAAGTTTGTACCCTTTTTACCAACCTCTCCCTATTTCCTCCACCATCTATTCCCTGGAAGCTACTTTTCTACTTTGTTCCTATGAACTTGACTTTTTTAAAAATTCTGCATATAAATGATACCATGCAATCTTTGTTTTTCTCTGTCTGGCTTATTTCACTTAACACAATGCCCTCAAGGTCAATCCAAGTTGTCACAAATGGCAGAATTTCCTTCTTTCTCGTGGCTGAATAATATTCTATTATATATTTAGATATAAGTCTTGGCTACTGTGAATAATGCTGCAATGGATATGGGGGTGCAGATACCCTTTGATATCCTGTTTTCATTTCCTGTGGATATATACTTAGAAGTGAGATTGCTGGATCATATGGTAGCTCTACTTTTAACTTTTTGAGGAAAATCCCTACTCTTTTCCACAGTGGCTGCATCAGTTTACATTTGCCAACAGTGCAGAAGGGTTCCCTTTTCTCCACATCCTCGCCAACACTTGCTATCTCTTGTCTGTTTGATGATAGCCGTTGTAATAGGTGTGAGGTGAAATCTCATTGTGGTTTGGTTTTGCATTTCCCTGATGATTAGTGATATTGAGCACCTTCTCATGTACCTCTTGGCCATCTCTGTGTCCTCTTTGGAAAAGTGTCTATTCAGTTCCTCTGCCCATTTTTAAAATAGAATTGTTTGGGGGATTTTTGCTTTGTGGATTCTTTAAAATGTTTGCATATTAAATCCTTATCAGATATATGATTTGCAAACATTTTCTTCCATTCCATAGGTTGCCTTTTCATTTTGTTGGTGGTTTCCTTTGCTATGCAGGAATTTTTATTTTGATGTAGTCGCAGTTGTTTATTTCAGTGACTCTTAACTTTTAAAATCCAAGTCCCTGTTTTTAATTTTGAAAAATTTCAAACTTACAGCAAAGTTGAAAGAATTTTATAGTGAACACCCACATATGAATCACTTTTTACTATACCTTACTACTTGTCTTTTACCATACCCAGGTACACTTTTGATAAACATAAAACAACTGTCATGCCCTGCTCCCCACAGTCTGATGCACAGGTTATCTTAAGAATTTCTGCTGTCATCTGTGTATCCCCACCAGACAAAAAATTTTTTTAAAGCTTTATATTGTTTGTTTTGAATTATAATGATAGCAGGTTAAAAAATAATAATGACTACAGTAGATTGAAAAGAATTCAAGAGTTCATAATAAAACTTGAACAAAAATTCATTGGTCATCTTTGCAGGTTTCTGGTACCAGTTCACCACTCTGAGAATGAATTAATAAATTGAAAAAATAAAGCATTTGTTCTGTTTTCCCTGTACAAACTGTACTTCTGGGTAACTAAATCTTCAACAAGAGAAAGTTATTTATAGAAGAATTACAGCTAATAAATGCAGAGAGACTGGAAGAAAAGTCACCTTTTGCAGCCCCTTAATGAAATAAAGGAACTAGACAAACATCAAAGGCTACTAAAACCTTTAGGAAAAGGTGGAGAGGGAATATTATAATGGGGAAATCTGGCTGACAACTCCTGAATCTACCAATCAATCACTAACTGTAGGACGGAAGACATTGTGGGTCTCTGAATGATGTAATAAAGAGTACACAATACCATCTATAAAGTGTTTCTTTCTTTAAAAAAAAAAAAAAATTGCACTGGAACCTAAGTCAAGACTCTGAATAGCTCTACCTCCCAGTTACAAAAAAAAAAAAAAAAAAAAAAATACAGGCGATGGAAGCACTGGAAGCACAACGTAAATAGTACCATGAGGAAGCCAGCAAACAAATGCAGAAAAACAGGACATTATCCAGGACCAATGAGCTGCTTTATTCAACAGCTGAAGGATATTAAAATGAAGGAGGGTAATAAGTGGAAGTAGATTAAAGAAACTTAAGAAACACATTAACCAGATAATAATTGAGGACCTTGCTTACATCCTAATTGAAACAAATTGAGTGTAAAAAGACATTTTTAAGATAGTTGAGGAAATTTGGATATGAAATGAATAGTAGATGACATTAAGCAATTATAAAATTATTTAGTTGCTTTAATAGCATTGTGATTATGTTTAAAATGTCCTAGATCTTACAGTTAAGTACCAAAGGTGAAATGCTGTAATATTTGGGATTTCCTTTAAAATACTCTAAAAAATTATGGAAAGATAGATAAAGCAAGATTAACAAGATATTCTCTCTACACATATGATGTTTGGATGCTTTTATTAAGAGAGGTTAAGAAAGAATAGAAAAAAAAATGTCATCAGGAGTGGTAATGATAAAGGAAGGCACATGAGGGAGAAAGAATAGTTACCCATGGTTCATTAGCTTTAAAATATGTTTTAGAAAATTAAGTCAATAAATAGGAATGTGTTGAAAAATTATGCTGAGGTTGTATTGTATATGTGGGGGTGTGCGGGTGGTAGTCCTTTAATACCACATTAAGAATTTAATTATCTATTTTGTAATAAATATAAACCCAGTAAGGAACTTTACACTGAACAGCAATTAACCTTGTTTTGAAAAAAAAATACGTTACCTTTAAATTTTTTTGCATTTAACCAATATGAAATCACTTGTGCATCACTTATTTTAAAAAAAACTTTTTTGTTCATCCATTTAAAAAATATACAATAACCTTATAATAGTGAAAAGTTGTTTTTAAACCATTTTCTACCTCCTAAAATTCTGAGATGCTCTGTATTCTCTCATTCCCACCCACACCCCATCGTGAAGTTGAGAATTTCCATTTAATGTGTGTATGTGCTGTGGGGCGGGTTGCAGACAGAGGGCAGAGAAGCAAGAGGTCCTAGGGCATCAAAGGGTGAGAAACAGAGGCAGAATGAATTGTGGGAGCTGACGCCAACCTCTACTACCTGAAACCTTGCCATTTTCCCCACTACAAGATATAGAAATGAAGCACCAAGGAAATCGTGCCCAGACAGATTTCTGGAAGACTTTGCCTTCAGCTGGAACAGATAGAAGGAGATGGTCTATTGGATCCAAAGCAAGAAGATCAAGGAGTGGAGTAATGAAACTCTCAATTAGGGTTTTCAGACTTCAAGTTCAGGGAGCATTCAGCCACTCTGTCAGCCTCCTTAGGCAAGCAGGAGTTTTTCCTAAACACGGACGGCTCAGGTGACTCCTTTCGTTGGAACACTAAACAAAGCTTCTCTGGGTAAGTCACTGCAAGGAGTCCTGGAGAGATTTGGCAGCAGCTTCAGGCTTCATAGGGAGCTGGCAGAGGCAGCAGAGAAATGAGGTCGCACAGTGTAGGAAAAATCTCCTGACAGAGGCAAGGATTCAAGATTAGAGAACAGATACAAGTGGCAAGAAAGAGTGGTATTGATGAAAGGGAAGAAATGAATAGGGGTAGGGCAAGCATGCCCAATTTGTTGATCTGGTGGTGAGAGTCACCATGACACGTTGGGGACCTAAAAAATGCAGAAAGCAAGAAAAGAATGAGAAAAAAACAGAATGTAGGGGTAGGGAGGAAATTAGGGGGAGAAAGGAAAAGCAAGCAAGCATGAAAGTGGATACTGAGGGACTTACCTGGTGGCGCAGTGGGTAAGAATCCACCTGCCAATGCAGGGGACACAGGTTCGATCCCTGGTCTGGGAAGATCCCACATGCCATGTAGCAACTAAGCTGGTATACCACAACTACTGAGCCTGTGCTCTAGAGTCCACGAGCCACAACTACTGAGCCTACATGCCACAACTACTGAAGCCAGCGTGCTCTCGGGCCCACGTGCCATAACTACTGAGACTGCGTGCTGCAGCTACTGAAGCCCACACACCTAGAGCCCATGCTCTGCAACAAGACAAGCCACCGCAATGAGAAGCCTGCGCACCATAATGAAGAGTAGCCCCCTCTGGCTGCAGTTAAAGAAAGCTCGCGTGCAGCAACCAACACCCAAACGCAGCCAAAAATAATAATTAAAAGAAAAAAAAAGAAAGAAAAAGTGGATACTGAACCAGCCTAGAGAATCTTTATACATCTTTAAGGTATAACACATTTACCCCAACATACCATGGAAGAATAATATCAAGGTAGAATATCATGGTTAACTCAGATTATCTTCTCCTTAACATGTGCCATATTTATTAGACATTCAACTGTTTGGATTTTTTCTCATAAATAAACAATATTCTTTGCCTAAATAAATTGTAATGTAGCTCTCATCTACTGTTCAAGAAGAATAAATATAGAAGCAATTTTGCTAGAAGTTTATTTTTATTACTTGCTCAAGTATTGGTTTCTGTTTCAAAGTATGTCACAAGCCATCTCCTATTTCTTCCCTGCCCAGGCTCACCATGCACTTTGAAGGTGGCTGCCACAACAAAGGAGAGGGATCTCTGCAGCCTACTTGTACCAATGTGTGTGCCATTTCATCCTGCCCTCTCACCTTTGCTCTTCCCCAATTCCATTCCAGTATTTCCTAGTCTTTGATACTTTAGGCTTTGCCTCTCCATTATTTGACTCAACAATATGATTCTAGTTACCTGGCTTTGACTTTTAAATATTTGCTAGCCTAGGAGTAGCTTTTCATGCTCTGGCTAGAGTGGAAGAGAGAAGGAGAAGCTGGCACAAATAATAGAGTACTGGCAGCCTTCAGGTGTGTCTAAGCACAACTTTGATGGATGCCAAGAATAGCATTTATAGCATGTGAATCCTTGTTGGGAGGCCCTGCAAAACTAGGCTTCATTCTCCTCTCTGTCCTCCTGCTATTGGTTACCTTGGTTTCCCGCCTTCACTTGATCTAGCACTAATGTCTAAAAGAGTGATTCTCAACTTCAGCTGCATGTTAGAGTCAACTAGGGGACTTTAGCAAATACTGATCCCAAGGTCCTAGTCTCCGTGATTTCATTGCAATCAGCCTGGGGTGCTGGTTGGGCTCTGGGATCTTTCAGATCTCCTCACGTAATGTCATCATAGAGCCAATGATAAAAAACACTGCCCCAGAAACATACCCCAGAGTTCTGGTTGCCTAAGTGATTCCAATCTGACCAATCCCTGTTTATTTAAATTGGGGAGGAAAGGGGATTGAATATTTGATAACTGAAGTATCATTTACTAATAAAGTAATAATTCTGAAAATGATAGAGCCGATCCAAGTGTATCAATATGCATTGGAATGCTGTAGCATTACCTTAGCCCACTAAAATAAATTAACATGTCATCTAGACTAAATGCAAGGAAGATGTTCATGTTGCACTTGGTGTAATGTGGAGTATAGGAAGAATAAAACCAGAAATATGTGGTATTCATAATACACAGTCAAAGCCAGATACAATTCAAGAGGTTTACGGAGTGTATGAAGAGAAGGTGCCAAGCACTTAAGAGAAAATGAACCAGAGCTGCAGCCATGGGACATGGGACCAATGATTAGGAAAAGGAAAACAGAAAAGGCAACAAGAGACATTTACTAGTTGATTCCAGTTAATTCCAGTGGAAGGAATACTGTACAAAGCCTGGTCAATATTTGCCAAATTGTGCTGTGCAAGTATAACCTGACACCTGATTGCTCACAGGTCCTAATAAAAATGCTTCATTTTGTTTTCCTTTAAACACATTGTATTAGTCTGTATAAGCTGAGCTATGCTGCAGTAACAAATAATGTCTCCCCTACAAAATCTCAAAGGATCAATACCACAAAATGTCTCAGTCACACACCATGTCCATTAGGAGGAGGTAGTAGTCATTCAGGAGCCCAGACGGACGAAGCAGCCACTTTCGCAGATGTTGCCATCCTCAGGTCAGACCAAAAGAAATGTCATGGAAAATCTTGCACTGGCATTTAAATGCTCCCATTCAGAAGTGACCCAAATTATTTCTATTTATAACTCACTGGCTGTAACTAGTCACCTGGCCCCATGCAATGAGAAGGGATCAAGGAAGTGTAATCTAACCATGTGCTGAGAAGAGCAGAGGACCAGAAATATGACAAGCAGTTCAAATGGTACCACCATCTTCATGGTGAAACAGTCAACCTTTTCTTGTTTTTCTTGTTTTTCATGGAAACAGCTATGTATAAAGATATGTCATGTTATATAACTCGGTTGTACCCACTAACATGTAATGAGGGAAAGAAAGTTTGTTTTTATCTGATGTGTCCCTAGGGCCTAAAACAGTTCCTGTAACATGAGAGAGTTTAAAGAAATATTTTTGGATAAATAAAACTCTTGTGAGAAGTAAGAATAGGCAGAGAGAGAGAGCTAAGAGTAATGTTATCATTTATCAGAGTGACTATCACTAACTTGCTATTAATTATTTCAAAATCACCAAGAAATTTCCAGAGTCAAATGATTCACCAACTGTATTGAAATGATTCTGTCACCACTTTATTAAATTGCTTCAGAAGCCTTACCCCAATTAAGATCACATACAAATCCCATCATAGACTATGCCCAACACCACATATTTAACCACAAATAGCCAAGTCAGTCTTTAAAAAAATTTTTTTAAAGAGGATGGGCAAAGAGATGGCCTTGTCCTCTGAGATACTGATCTCAACAAATAGAATAACATTTCATACTCCTGCACCTGCATGGGAAGTCAATCATTTATATTGATCTGGATTTTCCCTAAATTAATCTATAAATTTAGTGCAAACCATTCAAAATTCTAGTCAGGCTTTTTTCTCCATAAAATTATTTCCATTTTAATTTCATCAAGTTCCTAACTTCCATAAGTCACCAAATTTCACCCAAAATGCCTTTGACATTTGCAAAACAGCTGGATTGGTTTAGGAGAATGCTTAAGACCACTGAAACTCTCTGGTGAATTTGCTAAGAAATAAAACCATATGAGGATAACCATCCTGTCATCTTGGGAGAAGCCCTGGGGCCCTGTCCTCTCCCACTCTGGGGCCACCCGCAGAGTGAAGCAATGGAGACTCTAAGCATGGGGTCTTTCCCCCTTTCCCAGACCCCGGATTCTCCCAACCTTGCTCTGGACCTTATGGCCAGTTAGACGGAGCTGCCTAGAGAAGCCAGACTGAGACTTCCCTCTGATCCTGGGCCCAGGGTCTCTGGGATGCGTGGGGACAGAATCTGACCATTTTGCAGTTTGAGTCCAACAGGGAAGCCCAATGTTACTCATATGGTGACAAGTAACATCATATGGTGACTGGTATGAAAGCAGAAGAAGCCATCACGACAGGAGGCGTTCATGCCTCCTGGCCTTACCCAGATGGCTCTGCATTCTGGATGGTGGTCTTTACTCACAGTCAGAAAGAAAATGTGGCCTCTCAAATGGAATGACACAAGGTTCAAAGGTAGCTGACTGGCAGATTAACCCTGACCACTCACCAAATCAGGACAAGAACTGAGTCTCATTCCTGTGTTCATTCACCCCTAGTATCAGCTGTCTTCCTGGAACATGGTGGAGGTTCCTGAACTTCTCCTGAAGGGAGTTAAACAGAAAGCAGGTCAGGATGTTCTGAGTAGACCGTTCATGACTAAGGGCTGGTTAACCACAACAGAGGTTCCGAAAGGAACTTTTGTTTCTCTTACACACCTTGGAGCTTTTCTGTCTAGTGAGGGACCAACCATGGGCTTGAGCTCTGTCCAGCATTTATTTACCTGGCATTGGCTGCTGGTCACGGCATGTCTTTTAACCCTGAAAAGGTGAGGGACCCAGGAGAGCACACCTGGCCCAGGTATGCCTGATATCACCCTGGAGTTGGTCTGGGCAGCTGACCTCCCTGCATGGAGCTGAGACAGGGGAGCCCCCAGTTTCTGGCCTGTGGGATCCACCCCACTCATTGGGTAGCATGAACCTCCTAGGTGTTCCTGTTTCTCAGGTGGCCTGCTTGACCTTTCCTTTCTGAGCTGTGTTGACTCAACTCTATCCCCTGAGATTCCTCATTTCATAACCCAAATTCTGCTGTCCTCTCATACTCCAAATTCATATCCCAAGTCTGCTCTCCCAGAATGACACTGTGGACACTTTGCCTAGCATCCTTCCAGTCCTGCTTGTGGCATTTATAGGTTTATACAAACACTCGCTTTATAATCTGTAGATGGTCCTGATTCAGTTTTTACAGCAAACATTGTGTGATAAACTAAACATCTTTCCTCATTGGTAAATGTAACTCTATTGTATCATTCTTTTACAGCTGTTTAATTTCCACAAGACAGATGATTCATAAATCCTTTCCCCTCTCTGGTTATTTCTTAATTTTCTTCTAGTAAAGATAATACCACAGCCATGTATTTTTTCCTCAGATGAGCACACACTAGGAACTATAAGGGCAAGGGAGCCAGGCTGCATAGGGTGGGTCCTGCCTGTCCCTCTTACAGCTGTGTGACCCTGGATCAGTTACTTAACTCACTGTGCCTCAGTCTTCACATCTGTAAAATGAGCCTGCTGTGGAAATCTTGCAGGTAATATAGCAACATAAAAGGTTTATTGCCACTCTAAGTTCCCTTCTAGTGACAAGAGTGATGAAATTATGATCAGGACCGATCATAAGTACCATTACATTAACTCTTAAAAAGCAACTGTTCTGTTTTAAATTCATTTCTGGCAAAACAGGGTCAGATTCTTATTTTTATATTTCCAATTGACAAATACCACTACATAGTTTTAAAAGTTAAAATGTCATTTGAAATTGCTGTTCTCTGTTTCTGTAACTTGAGATACTGCTGATGAGATGGGGGAATAGTTATATATATATTTTAATTTATGAAAACCACATTTGTTAACTGTAGGTACTATAGCAACAGTGTGCATGTACCATCAAAGCTTTCTAGTCTGACCACTCCCATTTATTTTTTCCTTCAAGTGGAAAAATCTCATAGCTTTTTTTTTTTTACTTTGTACATAGCTGTTTTCCATATCAACTTGCTTCTTTAAATAGACTGCTATAAAAATTGCATCTGAGCAAGGTTTTAACTCTCGTTGGAACAGACTGTTGCTGGGTAAGCAGTCTCAGTGGCGTGACGGAGCACACGGTTGTCAGAGCCTGGGCTGGGTGAAGAACCCGTCGATGCATGGAGTGGGCCCATACTGAGGATTCAGAGCCTCTGCTCATTGTCAGAGAAGCCCCACGGGGTGGTAGGTGGGTGCAGTGTCAGAGTTCAGGCCAGGGGAGGAGCATGTCCTTGTGCAAGGAGGAGCCCAGTGGGTGATGTAGGAGTTCACCAATGATTGACTGTCTACCAATGATAGCAATACCACTCCCCTTGCCAATGTTTAGGAGGGCATGTGATGTCATTCTGGCCCAGGATACCTGAAGGGAAGCATTCAGGGAAAGAAAGACTCCCTAAAAGGTTTTCACTCTTGGAAGGTGAAAATGGAAAGTCGCCCCTCTTATTTCTCTCAATAGTGGCATGTCAAACTGTGAAACCTGGAACTGCTACTGCTGACCTGTGTTGCGGGAAGGCAACCTGAAAAGAAAGCTGCCTTAGAGGAGTGTAGCCTTTAAAACTAGCAGAGTTCTGGAGCCCCGTTCCTGACTGTGTGGAGCCCAGAACTGCTTTCCTTTGGACTTCTTGTTAGGGAGGCAAGGCATTTCTTTACTGTTCAAACAAGTAGAGCCTAGTGTCCTGATACTATAATGAAAGACATCCTCACTGATAACTACACCTTTCCTCCAAGGTTAGCACCTATCACTGCCAACGAGTCTGCTAGTGGCTCTGTGCATGACAAACCAGGACTTGGAAGCAACAACCAGGATCATTTATAGATAAACAATATAAGATCCAGGGCTTAGAAGCTGCCCTAGGAAAAAGCCACAGCCAGACTTTATGATTTTCCAATGGGTCTCATGTGGATCTCCAGACAAGAGCCTTGGGGTCATTCTACCATTTAAATGAAGCTTCTTAAAAGTTCCAAATTAATACAAAGTGTGAACTTGTTATGTTACCATAGCTACCTACAGTTTAGGTGTGAGCCATATCTAAGTTACAAAATAAAGTTAATAAAAAATAGTTTATTCAAACAAGAATCGTACAGGAAAAAATGTGGCAAGAGGGAACAAAATAGCTGTAGGGTAAGAAGTTAAGCTATGGAAGCTAGACTTTCTTAGCAAAGAAACTGTCAAGTTTACCAATCCAATAATATTCTTGATAGATTTTCTTGTCAAAGGACTTCTGATGGAATTCCTGAACTTTCACAGAAAACAGAACCAAAAAATAGCAAGAGATCATATCAAAGAACAGAATAATTTTGATAGTAGAAGTCACTTTTCATCATTGGCCACACCAAGATAAACAGTTATGGGTGTGCACTTGTAATACTTTGAGTCATTAATTTGTAAATGACAAGGATCGGAAATAAGGGATTTTCTTCACCCCAAAGACATCCTAGTTGCTAAAGCTATGATACAAAATATAACAAAAGTCAACAAAAGGAAGTTGAAAAGGAATGTATGTAATCACACCAAAGGCAGGATGCATGACATTTTCCACCAACTAACATTACTATAGGTAGATGGATTAACTACTTATAAAATCTGACTTAGAAAATATAGAAAAGATTATTGAAAATAATGTCATATAAAGGGCTTAGTTGACTTCCTTTGTCGAGTGGTATTCACACTTTAGTGACAGTATTTAAAAAGTTTATTAGTAAAGGTAGGAATGCAGTAAAGTATTTTTAGACCACCTACATTTAGCATACATTAAATTACACAACACATTCTTTTTACTAAATGCTCTTTTTATAACATTCATTACTGATAGCAACTGCAAACAGGGTTATGATATTTAACAAATTCACAAAATTCAGCTGTACTTCAAACTCTTGGCAGCTGTCCAATAGTTTTAATGTAAATTTATATATAGAGAGGGAGAGAACAGGAATTATTTCCAATTGTTCTTATTAGTTCCTAATTTGGGGGACGGGTGGGGCAGGGAGATCAATAGATGCAAACTCTGGGCAAGTGTTGCAATAAAAATTAGAGTCAGTGTTGGCAGGATGTAGATCCAAGAAACAACATGTATATGTGAAAATGCCATGATATTATGCGGTACACGCTCAAGATAACATTACCACATCAACTAACTTGGTCACACTCTTGATTTAACGTAGAGAAATCTAATGCAAACCAGCTTAAACCAAAAAGTAAGTATACGTTGACCCGCATAACCAAACTGCAGTGGAAGCACACATGGAGCAAGCTAGAACCAAGAACTCAAATACCATTAGACTTGATCTTCTCTTGCTCTGTGTGTTAGTTTTATTTTCCTCTACTGTAGCTCCAGTTTCTATATAGAAAGAAACATGGCTGATGGCAGTCTAGGCTCATACAGTAATAGCTTAAAGATAGTGAAAAGATTCTAGAGGATTCTGATTGGCCTGGCTTGTGTGATTGACCAATAATTGTGGCTAGAGTTGTGAGGTCTGGATAAGCTTAAATCCCTACCTTTAGACCAAAAACTGTGGCAGAATAAAAACCATATGATCATCTCAATAGATGCAGAAAAATCTTTTGACAAAATTCAACATCCATTTATGATAAAAACTCTCCAGAAAGTGGGCATAGAGGGAACCTACCTCAGCATAATAAAGGCCATATACGACAAACCCACAGCAAACATCATTCTTAATGGTGAAAAACTGAAAGCATTTCCTCTAAGATCAGGAACAAGACAAGGATGTCCACTCTCGCCACTGTTATTCAACATAGTTTTGGAAGTCCTAGCCACAGCAATCAGAGAAGAAAAAGAAATAAAAGGAATCCAAATTAGAGAAGAAGAAGTAAAACTGTCACTGTTTGCAGATGACATGATACTATACATAGAGAATCCTAAAGATGCCAACAGAAAACTACAAGAGCTAATCAATGAATTTGGTAAAGTTGCAGGATACAAAATTAATGCACAGAAATCTCTTGCATTCCTATACACTAACAATGAAATATCAGAAAGAGAAATTAAGGAAACAATCCCATTCACCATTGCAACAAAAAGAATAAAATACCTAGGAATAAACCTACCTAAGGAGACAAAAGACGAGTATGCAGAAAACTATAAGACACTGATGAAAGAAATCAAAGATGATATAAACAGATGGAGAGATATACCAAGTTCTGGGATTAGAAGAATTAATATTGTGAAAATGACTATACTACCCAAAGCAATCTACAGATTAAATGCAATCCCTATCAAATTACCAATGGCATTTTTTACAGAACTAGAAGAAAAAAATCTTAAAATTTGTATGGAAACACAAAAGACCCCGAATAGCCAAAGCAGTCTTGAGGGGAAAAAATGGAGCTTGAGGAATCAGACTCCCTGACTTCAGACTATACTACAAAGCTACAGGAATCAAGACAATATGGTACTGGCACAAAAACAGAAATATAGATCAATGGAACAGGATAGAAAGCCCAGAGATAAACCCACGTACTTATGGTCAACTAATCTACGACAAAGGAGGCAAGGATATACAATGGAGAAAAGATAGTCTCTTCAATAAGTGGTGCTGGGAAAACTGGACAGCTCCATGGAAAAGAATGAAATTAGAACACTCCCTAACACCATACACAAAAATAAACTCAAAATGGATTAGAGACCTAAATGTAAGACCAGACACTATAAAATTCTTAGAGGAAAACACAGGAAGAACACTCTTTGACATAAATCACAGCAAGATCTTTTTTGATCCACCTCCTAGAGTAATGGAAATAAAAACAAAAATAAACAAATGGGACCTAATGAAACTTAAATCTTTTGCAAAGCAAAGGAAACTACAAACAAGATGAAAAGACAACCCTCAGAATGAGAGAAAATATTTGCAAACAGATCAATGGACAAAGGATTAATCTTCAAAATATATAAACAGCTCATGCAGCTCAATATTAAAAGAACAGAGAACAGGGGGGGCGATGGGGGACAGCACCACACCTGCTGTGACTGGATACACTTCGGGTGCTGCATTCATACAAAGCACCTGGCCAAAACCCAGGTGGTGCCATGGGGGATAGCACCATCCATATTTAGAGAGGAACCTCTACTCTCAGTAAGAACACTGGTGCCCCCAAGTCAGGACACCCCTCTGACTTAGAGGAGGCAGCATTGTGTTTGGAGGTTCCTGGTCAGGGCAGCTGTGCCTGTGCTCATCTGAGTCTGGCAGCCTCATAACCTGCCCAGGGCTTCATGGGAGCCATCAGCTAATTCCTTTCTTCTATGAAGAAACTCAACAAATGAAGAGCAGGTCTTATTCTGCAAACTGTGAACTTTGCAATGGACTTTGCGTCAATGGAAAGTGGCTCGGCCCCTTTAAGTGAAACTTAACCTCCTCTCTTCCTACAGCAAGCCGGAGGACCACACCTCAGGGGTGTGCAGGAGTGTGTGTGTGTTTGTGTTGGAGGGTGAGGAGCATATGAGCCCAGTTCAGAAGTTACACCAGACTTGAGAAGTTCCAGTTAGGAGAATGGAAGAGAGCTGCATGTATCATCCACTGTGCCATCCCTGGCTTGACTGTTAACTTGGCCGACCCAAACTCCTGGCCAGTATTCCCTAGACTTGGAAATGTCAGGATGCCCACAGCTGTTTTCAGATGCTTACTCTCCCCCTATGCATTTGCCTCAATGGTCCCTTCTCTTTCCCAGCTTTATGTACATATATATATATATATGTGTGTGTGTGTGTGTGTGTGTGTGTGTATATATATATATATATATATATATATGTCAAAAAAATCTTTTTCGTATTAAAACAAAAAACAAAAAAAACACATTATGTCCATTTCTGAGTGTCAGAAATCTGGGTGTGCCTCAACCAGGTGACTCTGGCTGATTCTCCCACAAGGCTGCAGGGCTGTGGCCATCTCAAGACTTCTTTGGGGGGACCTACTTCCAAGCTGGCTTACATGACCATTGCAGGCTTCAGGTCTTCTCTGACTGTTGGCCAGAGACATCAGTACCTTGCCATATGGGCCTCCCCATAGGTCAGCTCACAACATGGCAGCTGGTTTACCTTAGAGTGGGCCAGAGAACAAGAGAGGGTGCCCCAGACAGAAGCCACAGTCTTTTTGTAAGCTGCTTTCAGAAGTGATTGATAGCCCATCCTTCTGCTGTATTCCATTCATTAGAAGTGAGACCAAAGTCCAGCCCACTTGCAAGGAGAGAGGATTAATAATACAGGATATGAAAACCAGTGGGGATCACTGGGGGCATTGTACAGTTTGCCTGCTGTATGTGTGTGTGTGCATGTGTACATGTATATGAATATATACATGCATGCACACACATGTATTTATATGTGTACACACACATATACACATATATGTACAAACGTATACATACCCACACATTTATATAGAGAGAGAATTTATGCTTGAAATGCCTGATTGTTACATCATATGTGTGAAAAAATTCAGTATTCTTAACAACACTAACAAGACTTCTCTGCTAGCTCAAGATAAACGATCAATAACTCATCAAGCCTAAACTGAGCAAAGTGAGGGAAGGATTAGTAATTTCGATGACATCACACAATGAAGTCCTATAAAGGAAATTAACATTTGTGACTTGTATGACTTTTCCACCCAGTACCACCTCTAATTTCAGGCAAGGGGGCTTCTGACCTAGGCTCCATGACTTAGAGGGCCCTGCTCAGTCTTCCCACTGGACTCTTCCCCTACCACTCCCACCCACTCCATTGTGGGAAACATGGATGAACCCACCTGGAGTTCTTGCCCCCTCATCTTTTTCACACTCTATACCTAGGACCCTGATGGACATGTGATTCCCTAGGTGCAAGGGATAGTCAAAGGATAGCTATTTGGTGAGATAGACAGAGCTTAGACATGGGGTTCTTGGGAGAAGATGTGAAATCACACTGAAGCAAACTCAGGTTTGGAATTGAAAATTTATTATTTGGTTAAGCTGGGGTTCTGTCTAGAGGTTCCTAGCTTTCCCAGACAGTATAGTATGTTTCCAAACCTGAAACACTTCTTGTTCCTATACAGGGAGGCATTTAGAGGATCGTGTGTGAATTTTGAGAGAAAACAGGTATGTAAGGATGAAGTGGAAATGGCTGCTTTCCTGAGAGTTTAAGAAATATTACATGTGGACAATATTCCTTCAGAACCCCAATAACTAAGCATGCCATAAGGATGAGGAGAGACTGATACTTCCCCCATTAGCTCAGAACCCACCACCATTCTGATAACTCAAAAAATGCAACACTTAGGGCATCGGAGGATAGCATCCTGGGCATGGACCCCGGAGATCAGTGAAGGGGTACTTTTGGAGGTAGATGAAGCTTATTTAAGCAGTCTAAAGGGCAACAGGCATTAGCCAGGGAGAAGAGAGCAAAGGAAGACAGCTTTGCAGGATGCTACAAGATGACTTGAGGCAACTCACTGTTGACTTCAAGAAATATCTGGAAAATTCTTTACAGATCTAGCTTGTAAAGCTTCAGTCACTGGCATTTGCATGGTAAAAATTAAGCAATTAATATGAAGCAACAACTCAGAAAAAATAAAAATGACCAATAAACATTTGAAAAGACACAACTTCACTAAATCAATACAAATGAAAACATTGAGATAAAATTTTTCTCTAATTAGATTGGCAAATTTCAACAAGATTGATATCATCCTACAAAGAAAGGGACACTCATGTATGATTCATTAATATCATCAAAGGATTTCAGCTAATGGAATACTAACCCAAGAGCACAAAAGCATTTAATACAGCATTGTTTATCATAGCAAAAAACTGGACAATGTAAATGTCCATCAATAGAGTAATGAGTAAATAAACCATAAAATACATTGTGGTGGAACATGATGCAACAATTTAATTCAGTAGCTGACTTTAAAAGATGGAGGTTCATGAGACGGTAAGGAGAAATATAAAAGCTGAAAAACACATTACATGGATGCATTCCGTTAAAAAAAAAAACGAGAACAAAACCAAAAACCTGCACAAGCAGAAGAAAAAGCTAGCCAGCTGCAGTGTGACAGATGCTGGCAGAAAATATGAGACTTTTGGGTCAGAGACTAAGGACAGTTTATTACTCACAGTAACAGCATAGCCAGAGTTTGGATATTTGCACTAATTCCCTTAGCCACAATTCCTAGTCCAGGTGATGTGGTCACATACAGTGGTTTGTGTTATAGGAGAGGAACTCTGAGCATAGGGAAACCAAATCTTTTATATTGGGTAGTAAGCCCGTCTGATCTTATCATTATTATAAAGGAGGGAGACATGATCTTTATGATGCTGCACAGTAACAAACAAAGCACCCACCCTTTGCTCTGGAGGTAGACACTGTCTCTATCTCCCAAGGCTGTTCACTGTACAAATATCCTTTACAATGCTTTACAATGTGGTCCTGAACAGAGGCAGTCAGTGCCTGTTCTCATAAGATGTGCAGTAACATGAAAGACTCATGTAGAATTCCAAGAATTCCCAACATTCTATTGTAATTTTCATTTTGGAAAATCTGGAAACACACAGAATACTGTAGCTGTCAATTAAAATGGTATGTTATTTTACCTAAAGGTATAACAGTGAAAATGTTGATGCTCTGGTCATTATATATCATAAAAAGATATATCTTTTTATACATATAAGAATGTGATTTGATTGTAACTGATATATTACTCATTTTATGCTCATTCTACACAGTAGAAATGGGTGATAATGATTATTTTATTTCATAAATATTTTTTACTCACTTAGAAAAGTAACATCCAGACTGGAATTATTCAAGATAAAATTAAGAAGAGAATTTTAAAAACATTATTTAGCTTTAATGATAGTCATTACATATGTAATTTTTTTACACTTTTTTTTTTTTTAAACTAGAAAATTGTTCTTGAAAAACAATTACATGTCAACAACTCCATGAGAATCTTTTACTCTGTGAACAATACCTACTACCTGTCTGGGAGAGTGTAATTAAATAATGGATTTTTTTTTTTTTTTTTTTTTTTTTGCGGTACGCGGGCCTCTCACTGTTGTGGCCTCTCCCGTTGCGGAGCACAGGCTCCGGATGCGCAGGCTCAGTGGCCATGGCTCACAGGCCCAGTCGCTCCGCGGCATGTGGGATCTTCCCAAACCGGGGCACGAACCCGCGACCCCGGAACGGCAGGCGGGCTCTCAACCACTGCGCCACCAGGGAAGCCCAAATAATGGATTTTTTGAGCTAAACTTCCAACTCCTTCATTTTACTGTTGAAGACACTGAGGCTCAGAGCCATTAAGTGCCTTGAAGGTGGCCAGCAACTAGTTAACGTCAGAGCTGAGACTAAATCCCACATGCCCTGACTTGGAGTGCAAGGCGCTTTTTTCTTATCCAAATCCACATACGTGGTATGATAGAGCTTTCAAACTGGGTTATGCATACGCCTGCAGGCAATGGCAGCATGCCAGGGAGGTAAAGCCACAGGGTAAACACAGGGTGTCTTGCTTCAATGTAAATATTACTCAAAGATTTGAGAGGGGTTAGGGGGAGCCACTTTATTTTTATATTAAAACAAGGTTGATTATAAAGGAGAATGTACATTTTACACAAATTTTTAAAATTTCAGACTGGATTGCTCAGCTATAATCCCACCAAATGGAGGTAAAAGTTCTCTCTGCTCACTCTGCTAGGGATACTTCTTTTGTAGATCAGCAATGTGAGGACGTCTAGGGAGAACCTTTTATCCAAGAAGTGCCTTCACTAACCCCCAGCTTTCACATTCCATTTTAAATTTCCATTATTTTATTCCTTGTGATCACTTAAATTGTAAATTTTTCTTGAAGAGGGAACACATGAAGACCTTATAATAAATGAGTTTCTGAGTTCCTTTCCTAAGAACAGAGCTGTTCTTTTTAAAATTTATTTTCCTCTTCTTAATCGGTTTAAGGTAAAAAGATTAAAAAATTAATCAACAATATAATCTTTAAATGTGATTCTAATAGAAATTAACTTGTTAGTTTACTTCTGTAAGATGCTCTCTGAAAGTATTTGTTTTTAATTGAACTGTTATTTTTTTTTACATCTTTATTAGAGTATAATTGCTTTACAATGGTGTGGTTTTTTTTTTTAACATCTTTATTGGGGTATAATTGCTTTACAATGGTGTGTTAGTTTCTGCTTTATAACAAAGTGAATCAGTTATGCATATACATATGTTCCCATGTCTCTTCCCTCTTGCGTATCCCTCCCTCCCACCCTCCCTATCCCACGCCTCTAGTTGGTCACAAAGCACCGAGCTGATCTCCCTGTGCTATGCGGCTGCTTCCCACTAGCTATCTACCATACGTTTGGTAGTGCATATATGTCCATGCCTCTCTCTGGCTTTGTCACAGCTTACCCTTCCCCCTCCCCACATCCTCAAGTCCATTCTCTAGTAGGTCTGTGTCTTTATTCCTGTCTTACCCCTAAGTTTGACATTTTTCTCATTACAAATAGCTCAATTTCGTTTCTTTTTATGGCTGAGTAATATTCCATTGTATATATGTGCCACATCTTCTTTATCCATTCATCCGACGACGGGCACTTAGGTTGTTTCCATCTCCGGGCTATTGTAAATAGAGCTGCAATGAACATTTTGGTACATGACTCTTTCTGAATTCTGGTTTCCTCAGGGTATATACCTAGTAGTGGGATTGCTGGGTCATATGGTAGTTCTATTTGTAGTTTTTTAAGGAACCTCCATACTGTTCTCCATAGTGGCTGAACCAATTCACATTCCCACCAGCAGTGCAAGAGTGTTCCCTTTTCTCCACACCCTCTCCAGCATTTATTGTTTCTAGATTTTTTGATGATGGCCATTCTGACTGGTGTGAGATGATATCTCATTGTAGTTTTGATTTGCATTTCTCTAATGATTAATGATGTTGAGCATTCTTTCATGTGTTTGTTGGCAGTCTGTATATCTTCTTTGGAGAAATGTCTATTTAGGTCTTCTGCCCATTTTTGGATTGGGTTGTTTATTTTTTTGTTATTGAGCTGCATGAGCTGCCTGTAAATTTTAGAGATTAATCCTTTGTCAGTTGATTCATTTGCAAATATTTTCTCCCATTCTGAGGGCTGTCTTTTGGTCTTGTTTATGGTTTCCTTTGCTGTGCAAAAGCTTTGAAGTTTCATTAGGTCCCATTTGTTTATTTTTGTTTTTATCTCCATTACTCTAGGAGATGGGTCAAGAAGGATCTTGCTGTGATTTATGTCATAGAGTGTTCTGCCTATGTTTTCCTCTAAGAGTTTGATAGTTTCTGGCCTTACATTTAGGTCTTTAATCCATTTTGAGCTTATTTTTGTGTATGGTGTTAGGGAGTGATCTAATCTCATACTTTTACATGTACCTGTCCAGTTTTCCCAGCACCACTTATTGAAGAGGCTGTCCTTTCTCCACTGTATATTCCTGCCACCTTTATCAAAGATAAGGTGACCATATGTGCGTGGGTTTATCTCTGGGCTTTCTATCCTATTCCATTGATCTATCTTTCTGTTTTTGTGCCAGTACCATACTGTCTTGATTACTGTAGCTTTGTAGTATAGTCTGAAGTTAGGGAGCCTGATTCCTCTAGCTCCGTTTTTCGTTCTCAAGATTGCTTTGGCTATTCGGGGTCTTTTGTGTTTCCATAGAGATTAATCCTTTGTCAGTTGCTTCATTTGCAAATATTTTCTCCCATTCTGAGGGTTGTCTTTTGGTCTTGTTTATGGTTTCCTTTGCTGTGCAAAAGCTTTGAAGTTTCATTAGGTCCCATTTGTTTATTTTTGTTTTTATTTCCATTTCTCTAGGAGGTGGGTCAAAAAGGATCTTGCTGTGATTTATGTCATAGAGTGTTCTGCCTATGTTTTCCTCTAAGAGTTTGATAGTTTCTGGCCTTACATTTAGGTCTTTAATCCATTTTGAGCTTATTTTTGTGTATGGTGTTAGGGAGTGATCTAATCTCATACTTTTACATGTACCTGTCCAGTTTTCCCAGCACCACTTATTGAAGAGGCTGTCCTTTCTCCACTGTATATTCCTGCCACCTTTATCAAAGATAAGGTGACCATATGTGCATGGGTTTATCTCTGGGCTTTCTATCCTGTTCCATTTATCTTTCTGTTTTTGTGCCAGTACCATACTGTCTTGATTACTGTAGCTTTGTAGTATAGTCTGAAGTTAGGGAGCCTGATTCCTCTAGCTCCGTTTTTCGTTCTCAAGATCGCTTTGGCTATTCAGGGTCTTTTGTGTTTCCATACAAATTGTGAAATTTTTTATTCTAGTTCTGTGAAAAATGCCAGTGGTAATTTGATAGGGATTGCATTGAATCTGTAGATTGCTTTGGGTAGTAGAGTCATTTTCACAATGTTGATTCTTCCAATCCATGAACATGGTATATCTCTCCATCTGTTGGTATCATCTTTAATTTCTTTCATCAGTGTCTTATAATTTTCTGCATACAGGTCTTTTGTCTCCTTAGGTAGATTTATTCCTAGGTATTTTATTCTTTTTGTTGCAATGGTAAATGGGAGTGTTTTCTTAATTTCTCTTTCAGATTTTTCATCATTAGTGTATAGGAATGCCAGAGATTTCTGTGCATTAATTTTGTATCCTGCTACTTTACCAAATTCATTGATTAGCTCTAGTAGTTTTTTGGTAGCATCTTTAGGATTCTCTATGTATAGTATCATGTCGTCTGCAAACAGTGACAGCTTTACTTCTTCTTTTCCGATTTGGATTCCTTTTATTTTCTTTTCTTCTCTCATTGCTTGCATATGGTTCTAAAACTGGCATTTGTGTAATGTACAAAATGGACCAAGTAGTATGCATTTCCATTTTTCCATGTAGAATATTCATGAATGATATCTGAAATGTTGTGACACATATTAACAGCAAATGTGGGAGACAAGAGGCTAGTAAATTATTTTATACCTTTTCTCAGTGGACCATTCTTCTCATCTGATTTTTATTTCTGGGATAAAAGCTATTTAAACAATAGTTTTCAGATGATTACTCTCTCAGTGATAACTGGGAAGACTTTTACCCACCCACTTACCCCAAAAGGCTCAAATAATTTTTAGAAGTACTAAAAATAGTGTGTTTGATTTGAGGAATAACGATATTACATAGTTTCAAAGTATCTCCCCACAAGAAACCTATACATTACAAAGATAAAATAGTAACTTTACTATTTTACTGGAGAAACTTGACAGGTATGACCTTAATTGAATAATCAAATGTAACACTGCCAGTAATGGGATTAATTGACAGCAACTGCCTCCTGAAGTGATGCACTGTAAAGCACTCAACATCACCTCTGCAGTATCCCAGCAAAAAGTCCATAACCTGGATCTAGTCACGAGGAGACATCATACCCAAACTGAGAGCCGTGCTACAAAATAACTGGCTTGTACTCCTAAAAATTGTCAAGGTCATGAAATATAAAGACAGACTCAGAAACTGCTCCAGATTAAAGGACACTAAAGAGAGACAAGATGAAATACAATGCATGCTCTTGGATTTTTTTTTTTTTTTTTTTTGCTACCAAGGACATTATTGAAATAATCAGAGAGACATGAATAAGTTCTGTAGATTATATAATAGTATTATAGCAATGTTAATTTCTGATTTCAATAATGGGACTGTGTTTTTAAAAGAGAATTCCTTGCTTTTGTGGAAACACACTGAAGAATTTAGGTGTAAAAAGGCAATATATCCACAAATTACTTTTAAATGAGAGAGAGCAAGAAAAAAAAATGTAGTAATATATTTACATTTGGAATCTTGGTGAAGGGTATTCAGAAATTCTTGTATTATTCTTGCAGCTTTTCTGCAATTCTGAAATTATGTCAAAGTAAAATATTTTTTTCAAAAAAAAATAGTGTGTTTGATTTCTTCACTGAGACTTTTTTAAACGCTCTATTCCAATACTAGCATTTTTTAGTACAAGTAGCTTGACGCATTTCAAAAAATTACATTTAATTCCTAGATTTCAAGTTCAAATTTGGAGCCAAGAGACCAACCCATTCAGTTGAATCAACATTTATTAAATGCAGTGTGTTAGGTCCTGGCAGAAAACAGTGATGGCACAGACAGAATCCTGCCTCTGAAGTTTCCCAAGCTAGAGGAGAACCAAACTTATAAATAAGATCATAAGATAGTCTTGAAGTCTTCAAGATTGGAAGAGACTGGCCAAATAGTGACTCAACTTAGCAAAATAAACCTTAATGCAATGTTTTTAGAAAATCAAAATTAATGCAAGACATACATGACGAACAAAATGTCAAATTTTCAAATAAAGAGAGGATCAGCAGTATTGATTATTTTTTCCCTTTTGCCTTAAGCTCCCCTAGGACTCTGTCAGGCACTGCTTCACCCCTACCCTCCGGGACGGCCAGTGTTTTCCAGACCCATCTAATTTTCAGAAACGTAAATTTTGTGATATTTATATCTCAATAAAATTATTATTACTCAGTGACTGCAGTTGGGGTCCTCTGACACACTCATGGTCTCTGGCATATGCTGTCTTTCCGGCATGTATGGCACGCAGCACCCAGTGCAGGGGAAACACTAGTGTATCTGAGGTACGACGCGGGGTGTTGCAGGGTCACACGCGCGAACGTCACAGAAGTCAGGATTTGGCTTCAGATCTTCCCTACTTTGGATTGGCTGTTAGTCAACAAGGTTCTGGTAACTGTTGGTAACTGTCAGAACAATCAGCCGCAGGCCAGGCTGGGTTGATCATAGGTGCTGCTGAGTCCCCCTGTGTCCTGATGACTGGGTACCTCGAACATCTGCCCTGTGCCTTCCAACACACGACAAGCCAAGCGAAGGCGGCAGATGCCGCCCTGGAAATCAGCCGTAGAGTAAGCATCTCCCCCTTCCCCAGATCACGGAGCATTTCGGGGCGGGGGCAGGGGCGGGGGCGGTGAGGAGGGGGCCTGTCAGATGCCCTAGTCTGCTGGAAGCCACCTCTGGGATCCAGGGTGGAGGGATGGAGCAACGGCGGACCTCAGCCAAACCCTCCACTGGGGCTAGAGGCCTGTAATCACCTGGGTGGGGTTTGGGGACTGCCCCTGATCCACACTAACTGATGTATACTGACTTTTCCCCACTTAATATCTCCTGAATATATAATTATGGCAGTTTAGAGATTAGGTAATAAGGCCATAAATTTGGAGTCTTGACTCTCCAAAGGAGATATATATATACACATATATATAACACTGAAATGTTTCCCTAAAGTGCAGATCGACACACTGGGGAGGAAAAGTTCTTTGAGGGACAATACAAGCAGAGTTGAGGGCAGTTAAGGTAATGGCTAAAAGAATATTTGAGTGGAAAAAAAATGTCAAAATTGTGTTACGCCGCTTAGGACCTAGCAAGGTGTTCTTGAGTTCTCACACTTGCCTAGAAAGGCTGGGGGCTATGATGATTAATCAAGGCTGAAAGTTCTGTAATGAACTGAAAACTTCACACTAAATCTTAACTAACTTGTGGTGCATGTGTATTGCATGTAGGTGTAGGAATTTATCATTACAGTATGTAAATCGTCAAAGCAAGGATATTTCCTATAGATTTTAATACAGTCTTGATTCTTATAGGATTTAATAATCTAGCAATTTTCAAACATTTTTCTCCTTTATCCAGATTCCAAGGCATCTGCAGTGGAAGAAGTTGCTTTTATTCTTTCCATGCTAGAACTGTCTACACCCAAGTTCTGTGTTGGGTTGTTTTTATTTTCCTGTTTTGTCAATCAGTTAATTTGAAAGCTAACATTTCCTCCTCATCAGGTTGCTGAAATTTTTTTTTTTTTCGGTACGCGGGCCTCTCACTGTTGCGGCCTCTCCCGCTGCGGAGCACAGGCTCCGGACGCGCAGGCTCAGCGGCCATGGCTCACGGGCCCAGCCACTCCGCGGCATGTGGGATCTTCCCGGACCGGGGCACGAACCCGCGTCCCCTGCATCGGCAGGCTGACTCTCAACCACTGCGCCACCAGGGAAGCCCCTGAATACCTTTTCTGAGTGGTATCCTCTACCACCCTATGCAACACTGCAGATTCAAATTCTACCTTCTTGAAATCCTCCCTCTCAGTTCCCACTGTCTTTTTCTCTTCCTCACTTTATAACAATCCCCCGTCTTTCTCCTTATCCAGCTTGGTTCTCTCCTCCTCTTTCTAAATATAGACACTTCACGATGATCTTACCTGGGTCCCACTCTCTCCTCTGTGCTGGCCGACTGGCCATTCTGTACACACCCACCCTGACATCTCTGGTGAGATCCGCTCTCCCACTTGCAGCTTCCTGATGGACGGCTTGACTTGTATGTTCCACCAGTGCCTCAGTTTCAGCATTTCTCAACTGCAGGCATCTTCCCTCCCAGTCACCTGTCTCATCATCATGTCATCACACAATCATCATCACCTGTGACTTTCCCTGTCCTTAGTCTCTGCCTCTAGTTACTTGCCAGTTCCCATCAGTTCTCTTTGTACATCACATGTCATATCTGTTCACTGCTTATTCTCCCTTGCTACTGTTCTGGGGCAGGCTCATCAGCTCTTGACTTGATTTTCCAGAGGCAACCTTGCTTCCTATCTGCAGTTCTGTATGCACCCCAGGCCATCATATATGGTGCTGCTACAGTCATCTTCCTGAGATTTAGCTTTGTCACATCTTTTCTCCAGTTTAAAAATCCTATAATACTTCTCTATTGCCCCAGAATTGAGTACAGTGATGAATTACCCAATAGTTATTAAGCCCATTCTTTTACAGCCCGACAAAACAAGGGCACAAAAAAAGGAAAAATGATTTTGAAATAACTTGATATTGCATATTTCTTAAAAGCATTGATGTAGTTGTCATGGGAAAAATCAGAACTTTATTGGAATTCCTTACACTGATTTTACCGTGCAGTTAGTATATATATTTCATGTATATGTATATATATATATCTCGTATAAAATTAAATTAAATTTAAATTTCAGATTACATAAAATATGTGATTTTAGGTTAGCATTCTTAGGACCTATAAAAGTTTTGTTTGAGCAGTAGGTGCACACTTCTGAGCCTAAATTTCAAAGTTAGCACAAATAATATGACCCTAATCCACCTTTTAAAATTGATTCCTCACAATTGCCTTCCCTGTGCCTTTCCCTGCAGCCAAAGGCTGTACACCCCTAACGCCTCACACTTTCTTCCCCTGCTTTTTCTCCTTTGTGTACTTACTCCCCTGTGTCTAAAATGCCCATCCATCGATATCTGTGTCTAATTTCTCCTCACCGTTTCAGACCCAGCCCAATTGTCAGTGCTGCCCTAAAATCCTCTCAGAGTTCCCAGGGTTGACAGTATTTTCTTCTTCCTCTGAATTCACCGAACATATTTTCCTTTTCTATTAGCCTTTAATATTTGCAACGTTCTTTTGCAACATTGTGTATACTTCCTTCTCTTACTAAAAGTTTAGTCATAGAGAGTAGGCACCTTTCCTGATTCATTGCTACATTTACTAGCTAGCCTTAGAGTAAACTAGTCATAGCCTGGACTAAGACAAAGTAGTTTGTGGTTCAATAAATGGCTGAATGATCTGTTTGGACCTACGACTTTTAAAATGTTCATATTAAAGAGTGCAGCTGTGTGCAGTACAGCTGTGTTGTGTGCAGCTGTTGTGAAAAATAGTATGGCAATTCCTTAAAAAAATAAATATACAATTACCATGTGATCCAGCGATTCCACTTCTGAATATATACTCAAACCAAGTGTAAGCAGAGACTCAGATATTTGTATACCCATGTTCATAGCAACATTATTCACAAAAGCCAAAAAGTGGAAATAACCCAAGTGTCCATTGACAGTTAAATGGAAAAACAAAATGTGGTATATACATACAATGGAATATTATTCAGCCTTAAAAAGGAAGGAAATCCTGGCATACATCACAACATAGATGATTCTTGGAGACATTATGCTAAGGGAAATAAGCCAGTCGCAAAAAGACAAATACTGCCTGACTCCATTTATTTGAGGTACTTAGTGTAGTCAAATTTATAGACTGAAAGTAGAAGGGTGGGTGTCAGCAACAGGGGAAGAAATGAGGAGTTAGTGTATAATGGGTACAGAGTTTCATTTGAGGAAGATGAAAAACTTCTGAAAATGGATGGTGGTGATGGCTGAGCAGCAATGTGAATGCACTTAATGCCACAAAACTGTACAGTTATAATAGTAAATTCTATATTATGTATATTTTACCACAATAAAAAAAAATAGTCCAGGGAAAGAATTCTTGTGCTTCTTTAGATGAAAGGAATATGCTGCTAGTGAAGTTGTTTGTTGTTTGGGAACTGGAACTGCTCCACCACGGATTCACTGAAAGTTGAAACTTCTTGGCACATTTTTGAGTTCTTTGGCATTTTGACTTTCTTGTTACCAGATTCGTATGAAGTTTTCAGTTGGAAGGAAACATGCCATGATAAAGAGCTGTGTAAATAAATAATTAATTACATCAGTGATTCACATATTATGACAATAGTTTCAATTTCCCTTTTCATGTTTTTATTTTCAAAATTTGATTTAAATCCTAAAATACTCATTCCTTGGCTAAAATGTTCAAAATGTGTATTAATTTCTGATTACTAAGTTAATATGTGTTTATCATAAAATATTCAAACATTATTGAAAAGTGGATTGCTTAAAAAGTGACAATCCCTCATGATCTCAAGTGATAACTTGTTAATAACTTGGAGTGTGTGCGTTTTGTGTGCATATAAATATCATTGGTAACAAAACTGCCTATGACATTTTTTTTTGGGGGGGGGTATGCGGGTCTCTCACTGTTGTGGCCTCTCCCGTTGTGGAGCACAGGCTCTGGACGCGCAGGCTCAGCGGCCATGGCTCATGGGCCTAGCCGCTCCGAGGCATGTGGGATCTTCCCAGAACGGGGCACGAACCCGTGTCCCCTGCATCGGCAGGCGGACTCCCAACCACTGCACCACCAGGGAAGCCCTGCCTATGACATTTTAACTTAAAAATATATTTTGGTTATCTTTATAGGTCTATATATCCATCTGTCTACATTTTTAAGTTACTGCACAGCGTTCTATTGAGAAGTTACATTTTAATTTAACCCATATTCCAATTAATGGGGCATATTTGACAACTACAATGTATGTATGAGATGAGCAGTGGTATTCACATTTTGCGTGTGTGTGTATGTACTGGTGTATTTCTGAGTGCTAGATGTGAAATTGTGGGAGCAAGTTAAAAGCAAGTTTGTAATTTTAATAGATAGCTGCAAAATTTTAATTCTAATTTGACCAGGCTTTAACATTCCAAACATTTTGGTGAAATTGAGATTGGCTGTGTACAGTAGAAGCTCTCTGGAATGACTAACTTTGGATGTTAAATTAAAATTCCCAGATGTGGATGCCTAAGAGTGATCCAATGGGTTTTTCTAAGCCCCACTTATCATGGTCACAAAAATACCCTGATGGAAATGCCCACACCTGAGCCAATAAGTTCTCTAAGCCCCAAGATTCAGGTTGTGTAACAGGGTCACAAAGGGAGTTTGGGATATAAATTAGCAGCTGCTCTCCATCCCTGGGGTATCTGTCTTTTTCACTTCTTTAGATATTTGTTCATCCCATTAAATCTAACTCTTCTAATATCCTCTACTAAATAATAAAACCATTGTCAAAATTTCATAAATCCCTTTCTGACATTACTACCTCACCACCCACAACAAATCCCAGCTGAAATTTGGTGATTGTTTTGACTCTGGTAATTACAATGTTTGTCAGATTCCAGAAGTGCAATGATTATACTTTCCACTTTTGTTGTGTCTTGTTAGCTTTACTCCCTCATTGACAAATTATAGATGGGCTTTAATTTTTCCATATCATCTTAGGCCATGTGGCCTATAAATGTTATTTTGTAGTTTAGTAAAGGACCTTAAGAAGAAAAAGCAAAGCAGTTAAATAGCTGTTGTTGGATAAGTGTTTTCCAAAAAAAACCTATGGGAATAAAAATTGCTACTTCTCCACCAAAAATTCCCATTGTGCAAGTATGTTAGTAACTCTTGAAACATGAAGACACTGTTTCTTTGCAGAGAAAAGAAAACATTTATTCACTCATTCATTCGTCTGACATTTATTGAGAATTTCCAGGGTGCCAAGCCCCTATATGATAATGTACATTATACTCTACTCCTTCCACCTCCAACCCTGATACTGTGTCTTCTGCAAATATGGAAAACCTACCAAATATCAGTCCTTCATGCTTGAAGGTACATTTACAGATATTTAAAGACCAGATTACTCTTCCTCACGGAGAATCGAATACTTGGTTTTGGTGTGTATGTACACATACACATTTTTTCTCTTGATTAAAATTTGTTTACACATCTGTGCCCAAGATTAAGGATAATGAAATTCAACCACAAAAATGATTAAGTAATGTATAATTGTAGCATTGGAATTTATCAGTTTAGAGTAGTTGCCTCCATATTCACCTTTCTTTTGATCTTCTTGTAGACATTATTGTTATTGACTGTAAATGTCTCAGTATTTTTGCTCAGTGGAATGTGGCTTGACAGATTAATTATATGTTATCAGGCAGTTGAAGATCAACTAAAGATATGTGGCCACAAGAAGGATGCTGATGTCTTTGAGCTGTTTCTTTCTCAAAAGTAAGTGTACTTTATATGCGAAATAGAAGAGCATCATGTTATGTTTCATAGATTCAAATGTTCTCTTCCATTGTTTTCCCCTTCTGTGGATAGGCAAGTAGCACACACTCGCTGGTACCCACAGTCTCTACTGGAGATGCAGGATCCTGAAATGGATAAAAACAAAGATTATGGAGTCAGGCTGAGTTTGAATCCCACTTCTATCTCTTCCAGCTGGGTGATCGTGGGTGGGTCATAAGCCTCTCTGTTAGGGTTGTCAGGTTTAGCCAATAAAAAATATAGAACATCCAGTTACATGTGAATTACAGAGAAACAAATGAATATAATTTTTTTAGTATAAATATGTCCCACACTACATTGAGACCTTTGTTGTTTCTTTGAAATTCACATATAACTGTGTATCCTGTGTTGTATCTGGCAAACCTACTGCCTGCATATAACAGTAGTATCTGCTTCACAGGGTTGTTGTGAAAATTAGGTGAGTTAGTAGAAGGTAGAGAAGGGTCTCGTACACAGTAAGTACTCAGTCAGCATTAGTACAGTTAATGTTACCACTACTATTAGAGAATGATGACTCATTACACCACTATACTATAATAATAACCCCTATCATACTATAATCTCTACCTAACAACCTTTATACTAATTTTACTGGTAAGTACGAAACTTCTCCCTTATATACCTTCTCTATATCTATTTCTTTGATCCCACTCCAACTCCCCGAGGTGGCAGACAGCAAAGTGGGTTCTTCTACAGAGCAATCACGGTGCCTGAGATAGTACCCAGGTGGAAGAGGAAGTATGTGTTCCGTTAGATGCTGACAGCACAGGTTTTACTAGCCAACAAGTGACACCTGTGTAGTCGCAGTTAGTATTTTCATCATAATGACCGTATTCCTACTCTTCTTTCCCTTCTTCATACTTTTTGATCTCTGTGAATTCCATGTATTACTTTTAAATAGACAACATATTTCTACATGTACATAATATTCGGAACTTAGCTGCTTTTTAAAGAAAATGTCCTACTTTATCAATGAAGTTAATCACTTTATCTCTAGTGATTTGAGGAAACCCTTTATGAATACACATATTTCTTTTGTTTTATATTAATATGTTTAGTTTATTAGTGTGATGAATAATATTTAGAATAATATTCATTTCTGTAATGGCCCTGAATCTCTTGGTAGTAAGGGAATATATAGCTGACAAATATAAGATTTTTAAAAATGATCTTAGAATGGAACAAGTGTGGTAGGTAATTCTGACAAACTTAAGGTCATGCTTTGAACCTTCCTATAGATCAGTTAGTTTTATAATAACAATAAATATTTTTCTTGTCTTCAAAAGATTGCATCTCTAAGCCTTTCATGATTTTAAAAACTGTACACTCTTGATCACTAAGATAAGTAGATAACAATAAGAAAAGCTTTTAAACACTAGAAAAAAATAGAAATATTGATCTTCTGACAGTGGTAATTGGTGGTCTTCTCAATTAAAGGACAAAACGTTTTGAATCCTAAGAATACTAAGTCATCATTTAATCCATTTGGGTACAAGAAATGTTTCACAGTCCAGATGCCAATAAACTGGGTAAACTGGGTTATTTGCCTAAGTCTTTGTTGCCCTTGGAAAATATCCTATCAGTGTTTCCTTGAGAAATCATGCAGCACATATACTGTAACAATAGAGTTGTCGTATTATTGTCAGCACGAGTCATTGCCAGCATTAGTAGTAGAATTTCCTATCATTGTCTTCCATTGGCCTCACCTTAAAATGTAACAGCCCATTATTGATTTAGGATGGGTTTATATGCAGAATAAACCCTTCTGACTTGAGTTAAATTCCCCTCAACAGTGAGCCACTTTATTACATTATCTAATAGCAGAAAGTTCAGCACCAGTACTACTACTACAAGAAAATTAATGACACTTATTTGACACAGTTGATATTTTTAAGCATTAATGTATTAAAATAACTCTCCTGGGATTCTTGGAGAGATACTCTAAGTGGGGCTTGAGTTTCTCTGCTACCACGTAGTGATTGCTTTATTTTTCGTAGGAAATAATGAAGCTAACATAATATCATTGTTGTCCAGTGCAATAGTTTAAATGTGTCAGGGTCCAAATCCCCCTCCCAGAAATTAGCTACACATCTACAGTGAAAGAGGAGAATGCATTATGTGTGTAAATCTATTACAAATTGCTTTGAAGAAGCCTAGAATATTTTGTTGTGCCAGGGAAGTGCTCGAAGACTAACGGTACACGTCAAAAGGACAAGGTGGGCTGCTTGAAAAGTCTTTTGTTTGGGGTAATTTGAGAATAAAAAAAAAGTAAGATTAAGGAAAAACTCTTCAAATCTGAGAAAGGTGGAGATGAGAAGGAATGAGAGAAATAAAGGGGAGGGGAAGATCTTTTTTATAGAATACCAGCTAATAAATGTAAAAAGAATGAGAGCAATAGAAAGATTACCATTTCATAATACCAAATCTACTGATTCAGGTAAAGGTTATTAATCAAAGCTAAATCTATTAAATAAATAGTTTTTGGGGACCACTAATCTGTTCTCTGCAGATTGGCGGTTACCAGAGAGAAGAGGGATTTGGGGGTGGGGCATGATATAGGTGAACGGGATCAAGAGGTACAAACTTCCAGTTGTAAAATAAGTCTTGGGGATGTAATGTACAGCATGAGGAATACGGTCAATAGTATTATATTAACTTTGTATGGTTTCAGTAACTGGATTTCCTCTGGTGATCATTTTGCAGTATATACAATGTCAAATCACTCAGAGTTTTGCCCCAGATATTACTTTTCAATGATAAAATTTGTACTTTCACAACGGAGAGTACTGGCAGATTCCGCCTTAACCAAATGACTGAACTTAGCTTCACCAAGAATGGGACAAAGTGGCATCATTTTGCCTCCCGGTGTGATGCAGTAACTACCACCTTTGTAATTGAAAAATGATCTACCTTGAATTTAATCATGAGGAAGCAATCAGACAAATCAGGAATGTGAGACATCTATCAGACAACTGTCCCGGACTCTTCAGAAAGTAAATGTTAAGGGCCTCCCTGGTGGCGCAGTGGTTGAGAGTCCGCCTGCCAATGCAGGGGACGCGGGTTCGTGCCCCGGTCTGGGCGGATCCCACATGCCGCGGAGCGGCTGAGCCCGTGAGCCATGGCCGCTGAGCTTGCGCGTCCGGCAACGGGAAAGGCCACGACAGTGAGAGGCCCACATATCGCAAAAAAAAAAAAAAAAGAAAGAAAGTAAATGTTAAAGTCAACAAAGAAGAGAAGGTGACTATTCTAAATTTAAGAAGACTAAGGGGTTATACCAACTGAAAATGCAATTCCTGAATGTTGATGGGATTCTGGGTTTAAATAAAGAAAAAAATCTATAAAAGAAATGTAGGAGCAACAGGAACAATCTGAATATGAATGGTAGTGTATTAGATGATATCATTGAATTCAATTTTAATTTTCCTAAGTGTGATAATGGTATGGGGGTTATGCAGGACAGCGTCCTTATTTGAGGGATGTGTGTGCTGAAGTATTTACAAATCAGAGTCTGCAACTTATTTTCAAATGATTCACCAAGAAAATTATCAACCCACAAATAGATATATTGTATATATAGATAAAAGAGTGAGCATAAATGTGGCAAAATATTAAAAATTATGAAGGCATGCACTGTACTATTCCTTCAACTTTTCTTAGGTTTGGAATTTTCCAATATAAAAAGTTGGCGAGAAGGGTTTCTTTTGTTTAGAAATGTAGTTTGCATGACAAAAAATATGTTTTCATAAACATTTAAAAAAATTAGTCCCTCAGTGTCCCAAGGTTAAATATAATTGTGAAAGGATGTTGCTACAAGTTAATAAATGTAATATTAATTAACATTAGTATTTTTAAAGTGTTTAGAAAAGTGCCTTGCACAGAGTGTGCTCTATAAGTGTTTAATAGAGACATATATGTGTACATACCTGGCCTGGGCTCACGATTTCTGTCCTGAGAAATAAAAGAGATCAGAATACTCCAGCCCACAGCAGTCAAAGGGCCAACTATCTGCAGAGGCTGTGCTCTCTCTGCTGATAGCTCCTCCACCACACCCTACGTCTGCCCCTTCGCTGAGTGAGCTGCATCACCAAAAAGACTCACGACCACTTGGGCAGCTGGAGTCCTGCACAGTTTAAGAAGGATGGGTAACATTTTTGACCCCATATTTAATAAACAACAAAGGGAGAATAAAACACTTAACCCAGTCTCTGTCTCTTGGTGTCCTACAATTTCCATGTCTTAAATCCAGTTTGGCCAAGATCTGGACAACCTCAGGGTAAGGACCCTGCAGGCACTGTTGAAGCAGGAGTCAAGGCTGTTTCCCATATTTACCTTAAGTCCCATGTCTTCTGCACTTTTCTTCCTCTGCTCTCTCCTCAGTGAAATCTTTTAAAATTAAGGTCTCAAAAAATTCAGTCATAATGAGGTATAATTTTCTACAAATGTCATAAAATTCTCTTGTAGTATTCATTTTACTAGCTGACAAAAATCTTAACCCAAGTGAACGAAGTTTTGAAGACGGAATTTAGGAAGTTAGCACATATAAGAGTGCCAGTAATTTTGAAAGGACAGAGAGAGGCCTTTCCAGTTCTCCCAGAGTCATACTACGTAAGCCACCTTACCCATGAATGAATTAATCATTGCTAATGTTCCCTTTTTGTTTTCTTTTCCAGGGAACTGACAGAGGTCATTGATCTTTCTAGGTTTAAAAAATTAAAATACTTATGGATACATCATAACAAGGTAGTATGATATTTGATCTTAAATGGCTCTATAATTAAATTGCTATCTTAATTTCATGTTTTTAATAGAACTGATCATGAAAAGTATTAATACTTTATACTCCTAATTTTAATTTAGGTAAGAAACTTTATATATATATATATATATATATATATATATATAAACAGGTATATTGAATAGCACGATTTGTGAAATGTTATCAGACTGGAACTTTACTTTTTTCTCCCATGTGCTTTCAAAACTGCTCAGTGGAAACTATTGCTTCCCAGTTTCCCGGAAGAAAACTTGGGCAGTCTCATGACCTTTCTTATCTCTCTTATGTAGTTCAATAGCTTACAGTCCATTTTGAGACATAGTCATACTCTCAGTTCAGAAATGAGAATGTGGAGGTGAATATGTTAATTCGTAAATGAGACATCCCTCTATCTCCCCTCCCTTATCCAGCTAGGGCTGACTGCAGATGGCCACCTGCCTGCTTCATTAGCAAGGTGGGTGTGGTTGGTTGTTTCCCTTGCCTCTCACCTCCACCCTAGCCTTCTCCAGGGTTGGTATGGAATGGGGAGGAGTGGAGGCAGAGCAAAGGCAAAGGAAAAACAAAGTTTCTATTTGATTTGCTCCCTCTGGTGTCAACATGTTCAGAGTTTACTTCTCTTAATGGGTTATTCAGAAGCTCCCCTGCTAGGTTCCTCCAACTCTAATTCCTCTTCGCTGGCCACTCCTGACCTCCCTTCACCTTGTATCCCAGTGGTACTTACAACTGAGCATCTCCTGGCCTTGGCAAACTGCCCATTTGGGCAGGATCCTTTGTAAAGTGCCCTAGATCAGCATTCCTCCAATGGTCCTACATGTATTTCCCAGAACTCACACACCTTTGTCCTGCTGTCAGAAAGATTGATTACCTCCCAGTTGCCACCCAGACTGATCTAGCTTCTTCAGGAAGTCCCAGGCACTAAGCCAACATGTCCCCAACTGCAGGGAATGCTTTTCAAGGGCACTGAGTGTGGCCCTTGAAGCTTTACTTCGAGGCTAGGGTTTAGCTGGCAGTGCCTCCTCTGTAGTGGAGTCCTGAGTGGGACTCCAAGCTCTCTTCAAGTCATAGAGCAGGACTGAACTACAATTCAAGCCAAAACAATCATTACAGTTAGTCATTCTCAACTTTCTAAAGTTGGACGTTCCAACAGCTTGTATTTTGTTTATTATAAATTGATGACCCAATCTTAGCATTTTAAATTTAAACTTTCAAACACCAGCTGATTAAAAAATAATAATTTGAGTTTTCAGTAGTAGTCTGCTTGTCAAGCAATAGTCCAGATTCACAGCATTGAATCTTTAAGCATCCATGTTTATGAGAGTATTTCAATATTACATTGCATTTTCAGTCTGTTCTTTTAACCAAGTGGAAAATGGAAAATGAACGTTTTTCTAGTATTAAGTGCAAGCATAAGTTTCATAAGCTTAAAATAATTTCTAGGAGAACAAACACAAATACATTCAAGGCCCAGGCAGCTAACAACTGAAATGGAAAGTGCACACACTACTTAAGGGCATACAAGTTCAAAACTCTTTTAAATACTCTTCCAAAAATTATCCTGGGTCACAGTGTGTGACCTCTGATTAGAAAAAGATGGAACTCATCAAGCATGGCAAAAGTGACTAATCTTTGCTTTTCATGTGTGTTCCTTGTGGAGTTCAGTATTCAGTTTTGAAGGAAAGAATGTACAAATGTTGGCAATATTTCTAAAGGGAGAGGTATAATTAGGGATTTTGTAATATTTTTTGGCTTTCTTGTAGTGGACACCATCCCACCTTCAGCCAGTCACTGAATTTTCACACAGTTGAATTACAGATACATTACGTACATAGGAAGGGATTGCATACACTGTCAACTATTGTACTTTCTTTTGTTTTGGAAGGGGTGGGTGGGGAAAGGGTGCAACAAAGGGCTAAATTCTCTTCTTGTGTTTGGTTATTTATGCTCAACACACTATACTATTTCCAAAATAACCATCACTTAACTTTGTTCTTTAAAAATAGACATTTATTCCATATAATTCTGAAAGGATATCATATTTGAAATTAGTTTTAAGTCAGGAGATGAGTGCATAAGCTAACGTGAGTTTTTCTATTGATCAATAATTGACTGGTTGCTAAGTTGCCTGAGTATTCACACTCTATGAAAAATGAAAATCTTATTCAGGATCCAAAACTCTAACGGGCATATTACCTATGATAGTACTTCATCAAAACTCACATGGAAAATTTTGATTATTACTTTTCTTTAGTATCTAGATTATATTAGGTGGACCACTAAGAAGTTACTATGCCAGAATAGAAATGGTATGAAGAATCATGGTGAAAAACATCAACATTGACAAAGGAATACAAATATTTAGAATTGTAATGTTTTGTTAACAATGATCTAAATTTGTGACCAGCATTGTTCTTACATTATATTAGGCTACCCTTTATTTAGGAACAAGTAAGGCACAAAATAGTAAAATAAAATGAACACACCTTATTTTGTTTATTCATTTATTCAATCAACAACTTTGTTGAGATGTATGTACTGATGATTATTGGTTGTCCATTCATTATCCATTCTATTCTTTTACCTATACAGCAGAATCTGAGTTAAGGTATTGGTACATCCCTCTTTTTAGTCAGGTAGGTGGCTCCATTCCCACTTCCAAGAGGTGGAGCCTGAACTGTTTAAACCAATCAGGATAATCCCATCTTCCTTGTGAGTGGCTAGTCAATGAATTGGCTCATAACCCGGTTGTCATAATAGATATATTGGAGGTAGCTACTGGGAGGCTTCTGTGAAAGGTTTCCTTATTCCTGAAAAAGCACTAGAAGAGAGGTCCCTTGTTCCCTCTGGATGTTTTCTTGCCTGGCTAGTAAGCCAGGAACCATCCTATCAACTCGTGGATGTAGCCAACATTGTGAGAAAAGCAGAGCTCAGAGAAGCATTGAGACATTCAGACTGAAGCTCTCACAACCTCTGGGCTCCTTGATATGTGAGATAATAAGTGTTCTAATTTATGTGCCAGTTTGAGTTGAGCTTAGGAGTTACTTGGAGCCCAAAGCATCCTCTGTAATTTGGTTTATTCTGTACTTGCATTAGGCTACTGATAGAATATAAAAATAAATGTGACGGTGCCTGCTCTAGTGATAGAATTAGGAAGGGCAGAAGGTGTGTGTACTCCTGGTGAGGAAACTGTGGTTGCAAACTGCCTGGAATGGAATGAGAGAAAGCAGTGGTTTGGGGAGACAAAGGATGAATGTAGTTTGGTGTGTTTGGTGCCTAACATGCTTGAAGGGTGCGCACTTTTCCCCATTATTATGTAGTGGATGATAAAACTGGAGCTTCTGGTCTGACCTTGAACCAGCAAATTAAATAGGTACAAGTTGTTTCTGAGGACATGCAATGCCCCAGCTTTCCTAGGTTTGCTCAGGCTGCCCTGCTTCCTTCATTATGCTCTCCGAGGGCTTGCTTTCTCCTTGTACTGCATAGATATCTACTAGTTCTGCAGCTCCTCTCTTTCTGGGTCATCTTTTTCTAATCTCCGCTGATGTAATTAGTGGGAGGCAGCTGCTCTTAGGTGCATATTAACTGAGGCCTTCTGAAGACTCCCTGCCTTGTCTCATCTTTTAGCAAGCCTGACTGAGGGAATTTTAGGTCAGTTCATCTTTTCCAGCTTTCCTAAGAAAAGAAGCTGGGTCTGCTCAGACGAGTGATCTAAGTGATTTGCATTTTATACTACAGTTTCAAATGTATATAGACATTTGATCTGTTTGTGTTTTGGGTCATTACCTCAAAATTTTTCTTTTACAGACGTTTAGTAGTGAGCTTATAATATTGTTGTCAAATGCTGGTATCCTTCTATTTCTGGAAGACCTAGCATTACTTTGGTATATTTCATTTGTCACAGATTAGAGTAAGCATTTGATGAGAAACCTGTATATAATGCCTCACCAAGCAACTGTCCAAAATGGAATCTGAGTTTCTACCATGTAGCAAAAACTGAACAGTTGACAACTCTTACGAACAAAATTTAAATAAAAATACCTATTCTGGCAAGGTCATTGTTTATAAACGTCTTCATCTAAAACATAATCAAAATACTTATTTATAATAATATTTTCCACACTAAAATAATGTACAATAACGTATGGTGTACTATACACCAACTTTTTTTTTTCTTTTTTCGGTACGCGGGCCTCTCACTGTTGTGGCCTCTCCCGTTGCGGAGCACAGGCTCTGGACGCGCAGGCTCAGCGGCCATGGCTCACGGGCCCAGCCGCTCCGCGGCATGTGGGATCTTCCCGGACCGGGGCACGAACCCGTGTCCCCTGCATCGGCAGGCTGACTCTCAACCCCTGCGCTACCAGGGAAGCCCTCTTTTACGTGCTTATTATGACCCAAGCACTAAGCTAGATGTTTTCACCATTATCTAATATGATCCTTCCAATAGCCCATGTTATTTGTTTTGTTCCCTTATTTACCTAGGAGGAAACTGAGGCTAAAAGAAGTTCAAAAACAACTTTCTCAAGACAACAGAGCAAGGGTTCAAACCCAAGGCTATCTGACTTGGATCAAAAGTTGGTGTAGAGGGCTTCTCTGGTGGCGCAGTGGTTGAGAGTCCGCCTGCCGATGCAGGGGACACGGGTTCGTGCCCCGGTCCGGGAAGATCCCACATGCCGCGGAGCGGCTGGGCCCGTGAGCCATGGCCGCTGAGCCTGCGCGTCCGGAGCCTGTGCACCGCGACGGGAGAGGCCACAGCAGTGAGAGGCCCGCGTACCGCAAAAAAAAAAAAAAAAAAGATATGACTGTCCCCTTGACTCTGAACCAGCAGTTCTCAACTAGGAGCGACTTTGCAACCCCTGCCACACCTCCCACACACAAGGAGAACATCTGGCAATGTCTGGAGACCTTTTTGATTTTCACAACTGGGGTGTGTGTGTTCCTGGCATCTAGTGGGTAGAGGCTAGGGATGCTGCCAACCATACTACAATCCACAGGGCAGCTTCCCCAGCCCCAACAAAGAATTATCTGGCCCCAAATGTCAATAGCTGTAAAGGTTGAGAAATCCTGCTCTAAAAGAATGCCTCCTTAATTTTAAATTCATGCTGGTGTAAAATTTTCCCCACTAGTACCTCAGCAGTTACCTGTAAGAGCTTTACCTTAAATGTAAGTGCTCTCAGCTCTGTAAAAAAATAATAATGGTTAAATAGTAAATAATAATAGCTATCATATATTGAGCCCTTGCTATGTGCTAAGCCCTGAGCTAAGATATATGATTTGTGGAATGTCACATTCAGTATAAATCCTGTGGCAATCCTTAGATTCAGTAGTGTAGATTTTCCTAAATGGATAATTATAATAACATTTTACTTTAACAATGGTTTGAGTGTCAGAGCAATCGGCATGTCTTCCAACTCCCATTCCTAGATTTTGACTTCAACAACTTGGTACATTGCAATGTCTGTTTAAGTCCTGTGAATTCTGCCTTGGAATTATCTCTCAATTCCCTCTACTTTGCTTTTCTCCCACTGTTATTACTCTACTCTGGGACCCATATATTCTTTGGAATTAGCATAACACCATTTTTGTTCATCTCTTGCTGTTATACTTACTATCTCCTCTAAACAGTACTCTTCTCTGTCATTTTTTTTTTTCCAAAATAAAACTGGGCAATAACACTCCTCTGCACAAAATCTTTTATTAGTTCCCCAAGATTCTCATGATCTGGCCTTATCTCTTTTCACTACATTCCTCCCATTCATTTCACCCCAACAAAAGGTACAATCTTAAAATTCCAATAATCATAGTCCAAAGATGTTAATGCTCTTGGGAAAATTATTATTCTATAGTCAAGATGAAATGGTTGAGTTTATTAGTATTCTTGAGTTCATGTGTAACGCAAGAGAAATTAAAACCTCAGCTAATTAGAATGTTCTGTTAATGTGTGGTTGAGCAGGCAACTGGGAAAAAAGAGAGAAGAAAAAGTCGTGGTTTGCCCTGGTGTTCTCTTTCTAGGCTGATGTTAGGTGTGGCTCTCATTAGATCAGGGAGTGGATGGAAGGTAGTGAGTTGCTGTCAGGAGGCCAGCAGGAAGAGTAGAAAGGGATATGAAGCCAACTGGGACCCACCCCTCACTGTGTTGAATGGTCGGTCTCTCCTACCTGGGGGAAACATGGCTCCTTTTGTGACTTAACAAAGCTGAAATGCAGTTACTGGTGGTTCTCCTGCATGAGTGCTCACATAATTACGTGCAGATAAAACTGTGAGACAATGAGATGAGCAGCACATGTGCCTTTTATAGCTTCATAATTTGTGACTGTTACAAATATAAGAAAAAATTAAAGAAAATTCATTAAAGAAACCCATTTTCAAACTTTGATTACAAATCTAAAATAGCTTTTCTGAGATACAAGAGGGCATGGGTAAAATTTCCAATAAATCCTCACTAAATCAGACAGGTTGGCATCTGTCTACCTGAATCAACCAATCAAAGGTCAAAACAGTTCTATTTAACTGATGACAGTAGTTACTGTGATAGGCTTTAATAAACATGTAAAACTAATTTACAATCATAAGCATATATTCCTGTATATGTAAATTAGGAAGCACTTGATCAATAACTATTTCATATGATTCTTCTCCCTGCTAGATCCTGTATTAAGCAGTAAATTTAGCCTTGTTACATTTAACTTAAGGGCTGCTTTTAGAACATACCAGCCCCATGTTAAGACTCTACCATGCCTCATCCTCATAACTCAAACAAATCTGTCAAATTTTATTGAGGTTATAAAGTCAATATTTTAAAAAAAGTAGTGGGATTCTCCTTGTAGGGTAACAAACATTTCTGAATTCGGTTTAAATACTCCTATCATGTACTTTAATGGTGCATTTGAAGAATTTTCAAGAGTGTTTTGACTATTTTCAATTCTTACAGTGCACCAAATTTCTAATCTAATCTTAAAAGTAAGATGCAGCTTCACCATATCATTAGGAGAATGGAGATGTGGGAGGGATAACAGACTGAAGAAACATCGTTTCTTTCCTTAAGGAAGACACAAAACTAGTGATCAAGTAATTGCACAAGTCATAGGAGGTGTTGGATGTGGACAAGAAAAGGAAGATTCATGGGCATGGGGGTTGTCAGGAAAGGCCTTATTTAAAAAAAGATGAGCTGTAAAGTAACAGGATTATTCTGTGCCTTGTCTTCTCCTTGGGGATGGTGGCCGGTTGAGCTGTTAGCACTGACCTCCCGTGTGGTCAGATTACAGAGTCCTCGGCTAAGCTGAGATCTGTTGACCCAAAGGACAGTGAGCCTGAGAAGAGGAGATGGTTCATAGACTGGGGCATAAAGAAAGGGAATTCAGAATTAGACAATCTCGGAGGTAGAGCTTGGGGAGGGGAGGTAGAGCATTGACTGCAGAATTAGACCATCTCTCAGGAGATCTGACTTAAAATGCTGGAGCAGGTGGAAGTTTAGAGAAACAAAAAAGTGGGTCAAAACAGAGCAAGAAGACAGCAGTGAGTTGCAAAGAGATCAAAGAACAGTCTCAACAAATCCCTGGAGCAGTGGATATTTCTTGTGGCAGCCTGCTCAGGCATGGTTGGATAGGCCTTGGCCAGCCTAGGGCAGATCCTTAAGAATAATCAGAAATGTACCAGGAGGAAAAGTCATGCAGGCAAAGAGAAATCATGACTCATACACAGCTGCAGAAACGATTCAGCATTATCGGAGGAGAGAGCCCTTGGCACATAATAGGCACTTAATAATATGTGATGGTGAATTAGTGGATATATGGAGCCAAATCCAATGTGACTATAGGGCAGAGAAATGTAGGGAAGGTTGTGAGAGCAAAAGGACTATAGGCCAGATTCCAGAGGCTTTGAAAACCTTTCAGGGAGTTTGGTGGAGACGTGGTAAGAGAAGTTCGAGTATTAAGTTAGCTAAAAGCACCCTTTTTATCATACGTATCTTCAAAGACAATGCAGACATAAACTCATGGCCCAGATCAAAAGGTTGCACATAATTAATAAAAACAGCAAATGTTGAACTTCTATGGTTCTTATTAAATTTTTATATCTGCATGTAATTACATGTAATTATTGTAGAAAGAATATTGTTCTCTAACTCTCATTTTCAGCTCCGTGGAATAACATTTATAACTAGAAACTATTGTCTGGCAGAACTATACCTAAACAACAATGCAATATTTGATATACAAGGTATATCTTAAATTTTGTCTTTTGATTGAATTGATCTTCAATTAAATAATAACTTTCAACTATGGTATTGCTCATGGCATGCAGTAATCTGTTTTAACATTTCTGTTGAAATATATGATGGAAGTTGTTATTTTTTAATGTTCTTGTGTACATTTCATTTTAAGATGTGCTGTTTGATTATGGTTTTAGCTCAATATTGTCATGTATCTTATTGAAGATGTAAAAGAATCTTTTTTTAGCATAGAAATTTTGCTGTTCTACTGCACAGTTGGACACAAACTAGATATTGTGTAAGCAAATTTTAATGTTTGGGAGCAATAATAAAAAATAATGACTTCATAAATAGTTTTAAATGTTTTTACAGGCTGTAATTTTTCCCAGCCAAATTTCTGTTTCACTCTGAGTTAATTTTGTACCTGCAACAATCTCTAAACTGACAATTTCAAGCCTGGTATAAAAGTACATGATATACTAGGATCATGAGATACAAAGAAGTATGGTACAAAACATTTTTCTTCTGTATTACATGCTGCAGAATTGAAATATCATAAATTTTGAGATCCAGTACGATTCCTTGTTCCATGAAGAAAGGAAATCTTGCCAATTCAACTATGATGTCGTTATTGCAAAGATACAACACACTTTCACTTATGTTAAAAATGTGGGAAAATGTGCAATTTAGAATCAATAAAATGATAGGAATATTTGGCTTCCCATTGTGTAAAGAAAATATTTAGTTGAGCAATTTGGGGGAGATATTGATTTGAATAACTATTTCCTGGATTGGCATTATAAACTAAGCAACATTGGCAAAACAAAACAAACAAAATAAGGATAAGGAAAATAACCCCTTCAGAATCAAACAAAATCATTGCTACAGAAAAAAAAAAAAACAGTGGAAAGAAATTGGCTCTATATTCCCAAATTACAGTCACTTATTTGAATTGTTATGCTTTGTTGTATTCTTAATGATAATTCATCATATTATTAATAACTCCTCCCTTCACCAGATGTAATGTATTCTTTGCTTTTGCTTAGGTAGCATGTTTAATTAGCATTAAAAATGTTTAAAATCTTATACAAATATTTTAATTTTTTTTAGGCCTGCACTCTTGGCATTCGTTGCATATACTCCTGCTGCACCACAATGAGTTAACAAACATTGAGGCAACAGTAAAGGAATTAAAGGGAATGCTGAATCTGAAGACCCTAAGTATTAATTTGCACTTTTATATTAGAACTTAAAACAGTGATAACACAGGACATTTTTTCATTTTTTGAATTTAAATTAGATCAGTGTGTATAACAAAACTACTTAGATAGTTTCCTGAAAACAAGACTAGATCTTTTTCTTTTTAAAAATACATTTTTGAAAGAACAACAGGTAGAAAAAAAAAAATTTTGTGAAATGATATGGCATGCCAAATGGAAATGATGAAAGCAACAAAAGAGGAGGTACATGTTTAAATCTGTGTTTTTGGTTTTACCTATAAAGGAAGTTTTAGCACATATTATATGCTTCCATTTATTTATATAAATGTCCAGAATGGGCACATCTATCGAGACAGCAACAATGAGAGGTTGCCCAGGGCTGGGGGGATGAGGGTCTGGGGAGTGACAGTCTGGGGTTTCTTTTCAGGGTGATGAAAATGTTCTAAAATTGAAGGTGGTGATGGTTGCACAATTCTATGAATATACTAAAAACCATGAATTGTATACTTAAAATTAGTGAACCGCATGATATGTGAATAATATTAGTAAAGCTGACACTCCCTCCCCCTACACTAAAAAAAGAGCACGTTTTAATGTAATCTTCCTATTGGGTGAACAGCAAACAATTCATATATATTGAGTCACACCCAGCAAGGAACTGACCTCAGTATTTGAAGAAAGTGTGAGATGGGTTGGAAAAATAAATAATACACAGTTCCTACTCTCAATAAGCTTATAGTGGTTTGGTTTCTTTGTTTGTTTTTAAGCTTATAGTGTCGAAGGGTAAATAAACTGGTACACAATTGCAATTCAGAACAAATGGTTCTAGGTAGGTGGACCAAGGGAAAAGACGCAGAGCAGTGAATGGTTTTCAAACTTCAGAGTTTGTAGACTTCTTTATACAAGGTCATAAAATAGATGTTTTTTTCATATTTATTTTCTATTCATTTCTCAGAATTGCCAAAGATAGTGTTTTGAATATGGGTAAAGTGGTGTTGATGGTGGAGCTTCTAATCAGCTCAATACACAGAGTTATTAAAATTTTCAAATATTTTGAGTGTTAATCAGTTATACCTACTATATTAAGGAGAAATGATTTAAGTTCTTATAGGTAAGATTCTTTAAACCCAACTATTAAAAGTACCCCCAAATTCTAAGGAATTCAGTGCTCATTTATGAGATGTGATAAGGTCTGTGAAAGACTTACCAGAATTGGCCTGCATATTTGAATTATCTGGCCCTTCTGTGCTGAACAAATGCTTCAAATGTCTTTAAATGATTAAAAGACTGGTTATACTAGATCTTGAACTCTCTCTTACCTTCATTTTTCTGTAAAATGTTCTAATAACTACCTCTCAGGATTGCTTCAAATATTAAGCTAACTCTGTAAAGCATTAATTGGTTTGAAGGAGTAACAGCAAAAAATTGTTTTATTATGGTTTATGTAAATTAGATAATGAATTAAGATGCACAGAGTCTAGAAATTCTGCTGATTGGTAAATAGATTTTTAAAAAACTGACATTTTGAATAATAATTATAATAACATGTTTGAATGATGAGCAAATGCTTTCTTATTATATTCTCATTTAAATCTTCATAGCAATCCAACGATGTGATTTGAATTATTCCCTCTTTAATGGTAGAAATGCAGGGCTCAGAGCTTTAACCAGACTACTAAGGAATGTTGAAACTTAAACTCATGCCTTGTTTCTTTTGTTTATCATTCATTCATTCAATAAATATTTATCATGCATTCACTAAGGACACTACTAGATGGAGATACAAAAGTAAACAAGAAAGGCCCTATCTAGACCTTTATGGAGCTTATAGTTTCGTAACTCTCAGCCTAAATATTTCTTACAGAACTGAGGGGGCTCGATGCAAAACTAATTGGACAGTTTGCTAAATGTAAGAACTGAATAATTTAAGCAAGCTTATTTTACAATGTAAGATTTGGAGGTTAGCAATCAAGGTTGCCCCATCATAGTCAACAGTGTTATGCCTTAAACAAAAGTGCCTGGCAGCAGGGGGGGTAAGTGGAGTCTGAAATTCAGCCCTTGCCTGCCTTACCAGCCGTGTATGTGGGCGCAGAATGGTGTCAGCCCTGAGGTGGGGTGCAGGAGTGCCTTTTCTAGTTCTCTGAAAGGCTATTAGGTCAGCCTGGTAGTATAAGATCCATAACATTGCCTGTCACAACATTTTAAATGACCTCTATTTAAAATCATAGTGACTATAAATTGTTCCAACTGAGAATCTTGTAGAGGGATCATTTTTTGAAATGGAGAAAATGCTGCGTCAGGTTACCCAAAAATGCATTTTCTGAAAATTTTTGGTAGCAAATATGCACAGTTTGAACCCTTGCCCTATTTTGGTTAAAGACATTATACAAAAAAATGTTGGTGGACTTCCCTGGTGGCGCAGTGGTTGGGAATCCACCTGCCAATACAGGGAACACGGGTTTGAGCCCTGGTCCAGGAAGATCCCACATGCTAAGGAGCAACTAAGCCCACGAGCCACAACTACGGAGCCCATGTGCCACAAATACTGAAGCCCACACGCCTAGAGCCTGTGCTCCGCAACGAGAAGCCACCACAGTGAGAAGCCCGGGCACCACAACAAACAGTAGCCCCTGCTCGCTGCAACTAGATAAAGTCTGTGCACAGCAATGAAGACCCAATGCAGCCAAAAATAAATTTAAAAAATTAAGAAAAAAATGTTGGCATTTACTAGCTACTAATTATATTGTGCAGTAATGTCCCCTGATTAAGTTCCTATGAACCTCCTTTGCAATCACAGCTCATTAACTACAATAAGAAATCCATGCATTTTTAAAAAAAATAAATTTATTTATTTATTTAATTTTGGGTGTGTTGGGGCTTCGTTGCTGCACGTGGGCTTTCTCTAGTTGCGAAGAGTGGGGGCTACTCTTTGTTGCGGTATGTGGGCTATTCATTGCAGTGGCTTCTCTTGTGGAACACGGGCTCTAGGTGCGCGGGCTTCAGTAGTTGTGGCACGCGGGCTCACAGTTGCGGCTCACAGGCTTAGTTGCTCCATGGCATGTGGGATCTTCCCAGACCAGGGCTCGAACCCTGTCCCCTGCATTGGCAGGCGGATTCTTAACCACTGCACCACCAGGGAAGTCTCCCATGTATTTTCAAGTGTTAAAACTTTTCTTTTCAAGTTATAAAACTTTAAAATGCTAAAATATTATTATTATTATTCCACATCAATTACAATTCTTCATAGGGTGAGAAAATAGCCTGGAGGGTAAACCTCTAACCTATTTCAGCATTGCACCCTCCACTGGCAATGAGGAGAACTGCCAAGAGATTACCCAGTATACACATGGCTGCGAGCTTCAGGGAAGCCTAAAACCAGCTGCAGAGTGTGAGGTCCTACAAACTGGAATTCCTGACTTCCAGGCTGTCAGGAAGGCCACACCTTTTCTCTCCAGGCAGTCTACCTTTCCACACCCTCCCCCTCTGGCTCCATTTTCCTCTTCCCTTCCCTCCTCCAAACTCTTTCTATATCTGCATGTGTCAAAGATTTGCTTGTGGCTGCGGACTTTCACTAACCTTCAGTCTCCCTGCCTCTTTCCCAGCACAGAGAGAAAAAACACCACCAACAACAGCAACAAAATACTTAACCCATTCTCCTGTTCCTAAATCTTTAGTCTCCTCATTTTTCTCAAATTTTCTCTATGTTGCATTAAGCTCCAGTATTGGAAAGTATACTTGAACTCCTACATTCCGTAATTGTTAAGACTTGCTTCCTAGCAGAGACTTAAGGATTCACCCTTGGAGACAGGAAGTGCCCCTTTCAAAGAGAAGCTCTCCATTTTTTACAGATTCTGCTCTTAATCACGTCCTGCCTTTCCTCATTTGGCCGCAGTCCACTGCTGATGGCAAATAGCCAGGGAGTGAAGAGGGATGCTGAGAGGTCAGCGAGGGACTATGGTCTCAGTGGTCTCTTCATTTGAGACTGTTTACCCTGAAATGCCCCTCAAGGTGGGACCACTCCTCCCAAACAACACAGAGAACAGTCCACTCAATAAAAAGAGCCAACTGGGTCTTTCACTGCTGTTTGTCTTGAAACAGCATCCCTCACTCTTCTAACCCTTGCTTTAGTCCAAGTTTGCCTTTTAAAAATCAGGGATCATTTCCATATTCAGTACAATCGTGTGGTATGCTGTGGCCCAGAGATTTTAGTTAAAATGATATGGTAACAATGGAGATGCTGACCTTACTAAGTAACCTTGAGCCAGAACCTCTGTCTGATCATTGACAGTTGAGCTTCTTTCCACAGGCTGTTCTGTATGGGCACAGATGGAACTGCTTTTAACTTCTCTACATCATTTCCCTATCTATTAAAATGTATATGTTGGTACATTATTAATTACATCAACTTTCTTCAAAGGTGGTCTAAAAAACATCCAGGTTCATTTAAATGGTGATTTTAAATTTTGCCTTAAAAGTTAAAAAAAAATTAACTGGAGCCAATTATTTAGATGACATTTTTCTCCTCTTCTGTTTCAACAAGAGGTAGCTTCACACATGTGGCTCATGTAACTCAAGCTTGTGCAGTAAGGTAGTAGAAACATTTTGCTATATTATTGGGTAAATGTAAATTGCTTAGACTCAGAATCCCAAATTAAGATAAGCAAGACAGTGCTGGCGCCACCAAGGTGTACTCTATAAGTAGCCTAGAGGGAAGGTGGATTAAATAGTATTAACCTATTGAAAGTGAAAGTGTAAACAATTTCGCTTCATAGTTTCTAAAGGAATGTACCCATACATCATAGAAGGTTTTCAGAACTTTCAGACACAGGAAACGAATATCATATCTTAGAAACTTTATTTATGGTAATTTTAGTAGCATCAATCCAAAACTCATAAATCCAAAATGTTAAATGCTTAATAGTATAGAGGGGAAAAAAGATAATTAAAAATAAGATTGCTTCCTTCTAACATTTAAGAGTAAGAAAAAAAGTGAAGAATAATAAAAATGAAATTCTTTTAAAATTATTTAATTCAAATTATTTTTTTAAGTTAATTTAGTCAGAGACTAGGCTTAATAGCCCAGTTTTCTGACTTGCTGTCATTTAGATTTTATTTTATGATGAGATGAATGTTGAACCACAATAAGTGCATCAAGTTTTTAGTATTATGACACCTTTTTAATAAGTAATGTAATAGTAGTAAATCCAAATTTGGTGATTTGTTTAGCTGAAGCCAGAAGTTTTAAATTTTACATAAAGCAGTTATTTAACTAAGCACTAGGAAGAAAAACCAAGAAAAGAAATTAAATAGTAGTGTTCTCAGAGGGAAAAGAGAATATGAAGTGTATCCTAAAAGTAAACATCATTGAAAGATGTTGGTACATTTTCCATTAACATCATATGCAAAGGCAGACTCTACTCCCAGCTGCTGTAATGCAGGATAGTGTTATGAGGTGTCAGATGTTATTCTCCAAGACAGTAACCAGAGCAGACTTCTGCACTAAAGCATCTGTGAATTTTTCTCCCTCCTAAACTCTCATTAAAAACAATCTGTTTTGATGGGCTTCCCTGGTGGCGCAGTGGTTGAGAGTCCTCCTGCCGATGCAGGTGAACGCGGGTTAGTGCCCCGCTCCGCGAAGATCCCACATCCCGCGGAGCGGCTGGGCCCGTGAGCCATGGCCGCTAAGCTTGCGCGTCTGGAGCCTGTGCTCCGTCAGCGGGAGAGGCCACTGCAAAAAACAATTGAGTTTTGCTTTTTTTTTTTTGCGGTACGCGGGCCTCTCACTGTTGTGGCCTCTCCCGTTGCCGATCACAGGCTCCGGACGCGCAGGCTCAGCGGCCATGGCTCACGGGCCCAGCCGCTCCGCGGCATGTGGGATCTTCCCGGACCGGGGCACAAACCCGTGTCCCCTGCATCGGCAGGTGGACCCCCAACCACCGCGCCGCCAGGGAAGGCCGTGTTTTGCTTTTATATCCTTGAAGGGTGACCTTTTTTCTTCTTTGTCTGGCTCAAACTACAAGGTATGATCCCTGTGGATCTTTTTAAATCTGTCCTTCTTACTGGTTTAGTATATATCCGTTCTATTCCCTGTCCTGTAGTTATAATTATTTGCTACCACTTTAAATTCCTTCTCTTTTGAGATTAAAATTCAAACCAGTTTTGTCACTTAAGAAATCTTGAAAAATATCCATTTCATTTTTCCTCTCATTTCCCCCAATACATACATATTTCCTTTCTTTTAAATTTTCTTGTTGCCTCTGGCTCTACATTTTCTTTTTTGCCTTTCCTCTTATAACTTTTGTTTCTTATGCACCAGGTGTCTTCCATTGCCTGCTTTAAGTCCCTCTAAAGCTCATGTTTTCCACAGCGAATAGCTACCTATAACGATTTTATTAGCCAGAAGTTTGTGTTTATACAACAAATATCAGAATATTTTATTGCCTGCAGAGAAAACATTCAGATGATTAACTTCTTCAGTTTTTATCTAGTTTGTTGTCTTTCAAGCATATCCCCCTTGACCCCCTCTTCTTTATGTTGCAAGCTCTTCTTTATAAATATTTATCAGTTTTTTCTGGGTTTCTAATGCTTAATACTTTCATGCTTTTATCAAACCTCTTTGTATTTTATAACTAGTCAAATGCTACAGCAGTACTCCTAGATTTAAATGTACGTTAAATGAGCCTCATGTTGTTGAGTGATGTTTTTGTACACTAGCTGGAGCTCTTTCTGCTACTGCCATCTAGTGGTTCTCCTCACTAGATGTCTTTTCCAGGAGTATTTTCTAGAAATTACGTGTAGGTGGAATTCAATAGCTAAAGATATCCAAGTGGAAATTATAGGAGTTTTATTTCACATTGTATTGAAATAACCCTGCTTAATATTATCTAAGGAAGAATAGGGAAAGTACCTTTTCCATGGAAATAAAATACAACTTCTAGCTGAAGATTTTAAAAAAATATACCTACATGCTGATGCCTAAGGGATGTCATGTCAGAAGCACCTGGAGCTCTTCCGCATCAGCATGCCTCCCATCTCCAGCCTGGTTCATTAAGTATCCTAGCACCTGCGCACAAGGAAATCCGAGTCCCCTGTGCCTGGCCAGAGGTAGATGAGAAGCAAAACCCGCATCTCTTCACCTCCACTCCTGCTGAGATCTGAAGCTGCTACTGGCATTTATATGTTCTGAACTAGGTGCAATGGTGTGAAGCCGAGGAAGAAAATTATAATAGAACAGTGTGCCACAACTCTGCCCATCTCCACGCAGGCACCCATGTGACCTCTGAGACTGGAAGAAGAGAACCAATGAACAAATACTTTAATAAAGAGCAGCATCAAGAACCCTCTAGAGCTGATACTGAGTTCTTCCTTTACTGATTAATTTATGGACATGTTAAACGTTTCCTCATTTGTGACAGATTTGGGTCAAAGATATGTCCTCAGCACCTAGCACAGTTCCTAGTAGATAGTAAGCACTCCAAAAATATTTGTTGAATGAATGAATTTAACAGATAGGAAAAGTAAGTCCTGCGATGAATAAGTAAGGGTTTGGTGAAACCACTGGTCTGTGAAGCAGAGCTTTACATACTGTTATGTTTTGTATTAATCTTGCAATTTCTTATATTTTATCAAGTGATAAATGTAACTGATTTCGAAACCTGACATCTTAATTTGGATTCTTTCTTTGCAGCTCTCTACCAAAACCCTTTATGCCAATATAACTTGTACCGTTTATACACAATCTACCACCTTCCAGGAGTAGAGTTGCTTGACAGAAATCGTAAGAACACCTCTTCTTGCAGAGAAATATTTGAGAGTCAGTCTTATAGCTCAGTGGTTTAAACTGCTGATGTTTTTTGGAAATAATTGTCTTTGTAAATGAAAGTTTTTCAATTATTTATTTTTGAAATTTTTGCTGTATGAAATTTGCTATAGTTTAGGAATTCATGTCTGTTGACCACTTTATAGAAAAGGCCATCTAACTGAGCATGAGGAAATGTCTCCTTTTGGTTCTAGTTTTGACAGTAATGTGTTGAATGCCAATTCACTGACCACCCCGGCACCCTTAATTTTTTATTTCAAAAGTGAGACAATTGGGGCTTCCCTGGTGGCGCAGTGCTTGAGAGTCCGCCTGCCGATGCAGGAGACGCGGGTTCGTGCCCCGTTTCGGGAGGATCCCACATGCCGCGGAGCGGCTGGGCCCGTGAGCCATGGCCGCTGGGCCGGCGCGTCCGGAGCCTGTGCTCCGCAAATGGGAGAGGCCACGACAGTGAGAGGCCCGCATAACGCAAGAAAAAAAAAAAAAAAAAAAAAAAAAAAGTGAGACAATTGGACTAAGTCTCATAGGCCTATTTAAGTTCTAAAAGTCATATTCTTTGAAATTCTGTAAATATGTATGTATATATATACACTAAAACATATATAATAATAACTTCTATGTGATATATTTTTAGACATTGTAGATAAACTAGTATGTCTGATTTATATAAGCTACAAAAAGGAAAAATCAACCTCAGTGCATTACATTTTACATGTTTTGAGGTCTATTTTACCCAGAAGTTCTTTATTACCTATCTACGTACCTTTCTACAGATTTGAACATTCTTAATAACTTAAAATTGAGTAACTTCTAAATGAGAACATATTAAAACCTTATGTTTATTCCTCTTCTTTCTCATAGCCATGAGGAAAAGAAGGGATGTAGCACAGCTGCAATTTCAATCATCCATGGTGATGTGTTAGAATGTGATGCGATAGGATTGATTTGTGCCTTGTGACATGAGGGACATATATTGAGCACTTGTAAGACTATGGAAATAACTTTTTACAAATTAATTTTGATAGGATGTTCACATACAACATGGGATAAATCCATTTTTAAAAGTAATTCTATTTTGAATCACTCTGCATATCTATTTATAATGTTATATAATAACATTACTTTTTGCATTTATCAGAAGTTACAGAAAAAGAAAGAAGATCAATGATTACGATTTTTAACCATAAAAAGTCTCATATTGTTCAATCAATAGCATTCAGAGGAAAAGTAGATGCCTCATGGAATCCAAGATCACCACTTAAGCAAAAACCAGCCCAGAGAGTACCTTCAGGTATTTAGAAAAAATGAAATGAAAACGCCTCAAACTTTTGGTTAATTTAGTTATAATAATAACTTCAATTTACAATAAGCTAAACAGTTATGTAGTGAAATAAATATTTTCCAATTTTGTTAGCCTATCTAAATATATAACTTTCATCTTCATTTGTGTGTATTAAATAAGGTAATGTGATAACGAGATAATACATTGAAGTCCTTACCCCAATATCTAGCACAGCATAAAGGGCTCAGTGAATAAGCTACAATTGTTATTATTACCATTGAAACTGGATAATTTCACCAATTAAGGCTATAAGTTTTTGATAATATAGAAAAATATAAAGAAGAAATAAAGCTCATCTGCAATTCCTCCATTCAGAAATAAGCACTATTATTTTGTTGTACTCTCATAGATGGTGATCATATGCAAGTATAACTTGAATATCTTCAGTAATGTTTCATTAGCTGGAATTTAATTTCTTGTATGTAACAGAAATCCAACTACAGTGACTTAAGTAAAAAGAGGTTTACTTTTCTCACACAACAAAGTATACAGTGTCCAAGGTTAGTGTACGTTTCAATGATATTTTCAATGTTCGAGAATACATCTATCTTTTGTTCTGCAATTCTTTTTCTTTTTTAAAGAAATATGTTTATTTGGTCACAACAGCTAAACCTGCTATTAGGTTTAGTAACATACCCTAGTGAATTTAGATTTTTGACCCATTTAGGATCCTGTATTCTATAAATTTTATTTTATTTATTTTTTTTTTTAACATCTTTATTGGAGTATAAGTGCTTTACAATGGTGTGTTAGTTTCTGCCTTATAACAAAGTGAATCAGTTATACATATACATATATTCCCACAGCTCTTCCCTCTTGCGTCTCCCTCCCTCCCACCCTCCCTATCCCACCCCTCTAGGTGGTCACAAAGCACCGAGCTGATCTCCCTGTGCTATGCGGCTGCTTCGCACTAGCTATCGATTTTACGTTTGGTAGTGTATATATGTCCATGCCACTTTCTCACCTTCTCACAGCTTACCCTTCCCCCTCCCCATATTCTGAAGTCCATTCTCCAGTAGGTCTGTTTTTATTCCCGTCTTGCCCCTAGGTTCTTCATGACTTTTTTTTTTTTTCCTTTCTTAGATTCCATATATATGTGTTAGCATACGGTATTTGTTTTTCTCTTTCTGACTTACTTCACTCTGTATGACAGACTCTAGGTCCATCCACCTCACTACAAATAACTCAATTTCGTTGCTTTTTATGGCTGAGTAATATTCCATTGTATATATGTGCCACATCTTCTTTATCTGTTGATGGACACTTCAGTTGCTTCCATGTCCTGGCTATTGTAAATAGAGCTGCAATGAACATTTTGGTACATGACTCTTTTTGAATTATGGTTTTCTCAGGGTGTATGTCCAGTAGTGGGATTGCTGGGTCATATGGTAGTTCTATTTGTAGTTTTTTAAGGAACCTCCATGCAATTCTCCATAGTGGCTGTATCAATTTACATTCCCACCAACAGTGCAAGAGGGTTCCCTTTTCTCCACACCCTCTCCAGCATTTATTGTTTCTAGATTTTTTGATGATGGCCATTCTGACTGGTGTGAGATGATATCTCATTGTAGTTTTGATTTGCATTTCTCTAACGATTAATGATGTTGAACATCCTTTCATGTGTTTGTTGGCAATCTGTATGTCTTCTTTGGAGAAACGTCTATGTAGGTCTTCTGCCCACTTTTGGATTGGGTTGTTTGTAGTTTTGTTATTGAGCTGCATGAGCTGCTTATAAATTTTGGAGATTAATGCTTTGTCAGTTGTTTCATTTGCAAATATTTTCTCCCATTGTGAGGGTTGTCTTTTTGCCTTGTTTATGGTTTCCTTTGCTGTGAAAAAGCTTTTAGGCTTCATTAGGTCCCATGTGTTTATTTTTGTTTTTATTTCCATTTCTCTAGGAGGTGGGTCAAAAAGGATCTTGCTGTGATTTATGTCATAGAGTGTTCTGCCTATGTTTTCTTCTAAGAGTTTTAGAGTGTTGGCCTTACATTTAGGTCTTTAATCCATTTTGAGTTTATTTTTGTGTATAGTGTTAGGGAGTGTTCTAATTTCATTCTTTTCCATGTAGCTGTCCAATTTTCCCAGCACCACTTATTGAAGAGGCTGTCTTTTCTCCATTGTATATTCTTGCCTCCTTTATTAAACACAAGGTGACCATATGTTTGTGGGTTTATCTCTGGGCTTTGTATCTTGTTCCATTGATCTATATTTCTGTTTTTCTGCCAGTACCATACTGTCTCGATGACTATAATTTTGTAGTATAGTCTGAGGTCAGGGAGCCCGATTCCTCCAGCTCTTTTTTTCTTTCTCAAGATTCCTTTGGCTATTCGGGGTCTTTTGTGTTTCCATACAAATTGTGAAATTTTTTGTTCTAGTTCTGTGAAAAATGCCACTGGTAGTTTGATAGGAATTGCATTGAATCCGTAGATTGCTTTGGGTAGTATAGTCATTTTCATAATGTTCATTCTTCCAATCTAAGAACATGGTATATCTCTCCATCTGTTTGTATCATCTTTAATTTCTTTCATCAGTGTCTTATAGTTTTCTGCATACAGATCTTTTGTCTCCTTAGGTAGGTTTATTCCTAGGTATTTTATTCCTTTTGTTGCAGTGGTAAATGGGAGTGTTTCCTTAATTTCTCGTTCAGATTTTTCATCATTATTGTATAGGAATGCCAGAGATTTCTGTGCATTAATTTTGTATCCTGCTACTTTACCAAATTCATTGATTAGCTCTCGTAGTTTTCTGGTAGTATCTTTAGGATTCTCTATGTATAGTATCATGTTATCTGAAAACAGTGACAGTTTTACTTCTTTTCCAATTTGTATTCCTTTTATTTCTTTTTGTTTTCTGACTGCTATGGCTAAAACTTCCAAAACTTTGTTGAATAATAGTGGTGAGAATGGGCAACCTTGTCTTGTTCCTGATATTAGTAGAAATGGTTTCAGCTTTTCAGCATCGAGAACGATGTTGGCTGTGGGTTTGTCATATATGGCCTTTACTATGTTGAGGTAAGTTCCCTCTGTGCCTACTTTCTGGAGTGTTTTTATCATAAATGGGTGTTGAATTTTGTCAAAAGCTTTCTCTGCATCTACTGAGATTGTCACATGGCTTTTATTCTTCAATTTGTTAATATGGTGTATCACATTGTTTGATTTCCGTATATTGAAGCATCCTTGCATCCCTGGGATAACTCCCACTTGATCATGGTGTATGATCCTTTTAATGTGTCGTTGGATTCTGTTTGCTAGTATTTTGTTGAGGATTTTTGCATGTATGTTCATCAGTGATATTGGTCTGTAGTTTTCTTTCTTTGTGACATCTTTGTCTGGTTTTGATATCGTGGTGATGGTGGCCTGGTAGAATGAGTTTGGGAGTGTTCCTCCCTCTGCTATATTTTGGAAGAGTTTGAGAAGGACAGGTGTTAGCTCTTCTCTAAATGTTTGATAGAATTCGCCTGTGAAGCCATCTGGTCCTGGGCTTTTGTTTGCTGGAAGATTTTTAATCACAGTCTCAATTTCAGTGCTTGTGATTGGTCTGTTTATATTTTCCATTTCTTCCTCGTTAACTCTCAGAAGGTTGTGCTTTTTTAAGAATTTATCCATTCCTTCCAGGTCGTCCATTTTATTGGCATATAGTTGCTTGTAGTAATCTCTCATGATCCTTTGTTGTTCTGCAGTGTCAGTTGTTTCTTCTCCTTTTTCATTTCTAATTCTGTTGATTTGAGTCTTCTCCCTTTTTTTTCTTGATGAGACTGGCTAATGGTTTATCAATTTTTTTTATCTTCTCAAGGAAACAGCTTTTGGTTTTATTGATCTTTGCTATTGTTTCCTTCATTTCTTTTTCATTTATTTCTGATCTGATCTTTATGATTTCTTTCTTTCTGCTAACTTTGGGGGGTTTTTGTTCTTCTTTCTCTAATTGCTTTAGGTGTAAGGTTACATTGTTTATATGAGATGTTTGTTTCTTGAGGTAGGATTGTATTGCTATAATCTTCTCTCTTAGAACTGCTTTTGTTGCAACCCATAGGTTTTGGTTTGTCGTGTTTTCATTGTCATTTGTTCCTAGATATTTTTTGATTTCCTCTTTGATTTCTACAGTGATCTCTTGGTTATTAAGTAGTGTATTGTTAGCCTCCATGTGTTTGTATTTTTTACAGATTTTTTTTCCTGTAATTGATATCTAGTCTCATAACGTTGTGGTTGGAAAAGATACTTGATAGGATTTCAATTTTCTTAAATATACCAAGGCTTGATTTGTGACCCAAGACATGATCTATCCTAGAGAATGTTCCATGAGCACTTGAGAAGAAAGTGTATTCTGTTGTTTATGGATGGAATGTCCTATAAATATCAGTTAAGTCTCTGTTGTTTAGTGTATCATTTAAAGCTGTGTTTCCTTATTTATTTTCATTTTGGATGATCTGTCCATTGGTGACATAGGGGTGTTAAAGTCCCCTGCTATGATTGTTCTGTTCCTGTCAATTTCCCCTTTTATGGCTGTTACCATTTGCCTTATGTACTGAGGTGCTCCTATGTTGGGTGCATAAATATTTACAATTGTTGTATCTTCTTCTTGGATTGATCCCTTGATCATTATGTAGTGTCCTTCTTTGTTTCTTGTAATAGTCTTTATTTTACAGTCTATTTTGTCTGATATGAGAATTACTACTCCAGCTTTCTTTTGATTTCAATTTGCATGGATTATCTTTTTCCATCCCCTCACTTTCAGTCTGTATGTTTCCCTAACTCAGAAGTGGGTCTCTTGTAGACAGCATATATACAGGTCTTGGTTTTTATCCATTTAGCCAGTCTATGTCTTTTGGTTTGAGCATTTAATCCATTTACATTCAATGTTCTTATTGATATGTATGTTCGTATTACCATTTTCTTAATTGTTTTGGTTTGTTATTATAGGTCTTTTCCTTCTCTTGTGTTTCCTGCCTAGAGATGTTCCTTTAGAATTTGTTGTAAAGCTGGTTTGCTGGTACTGAGTTCTCTTAGCCTTCTCTTGTCTGTAAACGTTTTAATTTCTGTGTCAAATCTGAATGAGATGCTTGCTTGGTAGGGTAATTTTGGTTGTAGGTTTTTCCCTTTCATCACTTTAAATATGTCCTGCCACTCGCTTCTGGCTTGCAGAGGTTTTGATGAAAGATCAGCTGTTAATGTTATGGGGATTCCCATGTATGTTATTTGTTTTTCCCTTGCTGCTTTTAATAATTTTTTCTTTGTGTTTAATTTTTGATAGTTTGATTAATATGTGTCTTGGTGTGTTTCTCCTTGGATTTATCCTGTATGGGACTCTCTGTGCTTCCTGGACTTGATTGACTATTTCCTTTCCCATATTAGGGAAGTTTTCAACTATAATCTCTTCAAATATTTTCTCAGTCCCTTTCTTTTTCTCTTCTTCTTCTCGGACCCCTATAGTTCGAATGTTGGTGCACTTAATGTTGTCCCAGAGGTCTCTGAGACTGTCCTCAATTCTTTTCATTCTTTTTTCTTTATTCTGTTCTGCAGTAGTTATTTCCACTATTTTATCTTCCAGGTCACATATCTGTTCTTCTTCCGCAGTTATTCTGCTATTGATTCCTTCTAGAGAATTTAAAATTTCATTTATTGTTGTTCATCATTGTTTATTTGCTCTTTACTTCTTCTAGGTCCTTGTTAAAAGTTTCTTGTATTTTCTCCATTCTATTTCCAAGATTTTGGATCATCTTTACTATCATTACTCTGAATTGTTTTTCAGGTAGACTGCCTATTTCCTGTTCATTTGTTAGGTCTGGTGGGTTTTTATCTTGCTCCTTCATCTGCTGTGTTTCTGTCTTCTCATTTTGCTTAACTTACTGTGTTTGGGGTCTCCTTTTCGCAGCCTGCTGGTTTGTAGTTCCCGTTGTTTTTGGTGTCTGCACCCAGTGTCTAAGGTTGGTTCAGTGGGTTGTGTAGGCTTCCTGGTGGAGGGGACTAGTGCCTGTGTTCTGTTGGATGAAGCTGGATCTTGTCTTTCTGGTGGGCAGGACCACGTCCAGTGGTGTGTTTTGGTGTGTCTGTGACCTTATTATGATTTTAGGCAGCCTCTTTGCTAATGGGTGGGGTTGTGTTCCTTTCTTGCTGGTTGTTTGGCCTAGGATGTCCAGCAGTGTAGCTTGCTGGTTGTTGAGTGGAGCTGGGTCTTAGCATTGAGATGAAGATCTCCAGGAGAGTTTTCGCCATTTGATATTCGTGGAGCTGGGAGGTCTCTGGTGGACCAATGTCCTGAATTCGGCTCTCCCACCTCAGAGGCACAGGCCTGACACCCAACTGGAGCACCGAGACCCTGTCAGCCATACGGCTCAGAAGGAAAGGGAGAGAAAAAAAAGGAAGAAAAAAAATAATAATAAAATAAAGTTATTAAAATAAAAAAAAATTATTAAAAATAAAAAAATTTTAAGTAATAAAAAAAAGAAAAAAGAAGAAATAAAGAAGAGAGCAACCATACCAAAAAACAAATCCCCCAATGATAACAAGTGCTAAAAATTATACTAAAAAAAAAAAAAGAAATCCCAAAACAGACAGACAGAACCCTAGGACAAATGGTAAATGCAAAGCTATACAGACAAAATCACACACAGAAGCACACACATATACACTCACAAAAAGAGAGAAAGAAAATAATATATATATATAGTTGCTCCCTAAGTCCACAACCTCAATTTTGGGATGATTCGTTGTCTACTCAGGTATTCCACAGATGCAGGTTACATGAAGTTGATTGTGGAGATTTAATCCGCTGCTCCTGAGGCTGCTGGGAGAAATTTCCCTTTCTCTTCTTTGTTCGCACAGCTCCCAGGGGCTCAGCTTTGGATTTGGCCCCGCCTCTGCGTGTAGGTCGCCGGAAGGCGTCTGTTCTTCGCTCAGACAGGCCTGGGTTAAAGAAGCCGTTGATGTGGAGGCTCTGGCTCACTCAGGCTGGGGGGAGGGAGGGACACGATGTGGGGCGAGCCTGCGGCGGCAGAGGCCAGCGGGACGTTGAACCAGCCTGAGGTGCGCCGTGCGTTCTCCCGGGGAAGTTGCCCCTGGATCACAGGACCCTGGCAGTGGTGGGCTGCACAGGCTCCTGGGAGGGGAGGTGTGGATAGTGACCTGTGCTTGCTCACAGGCTTCTTAGTGGCTGCAGCAGCAGCCTTAGCGTCTCATGCCTGTCTCTGGTGTCCAGGCTCCTTTAAGGGGCGCTCTGAATCCCCTCCCCTTGCGCACCAGGAAACAAGGAGGCAAGAAAAAGTCTCTCGCCTCTTCGGCAGCTCCAGACTATTTCCCGGACTCCCTCCCGGCTAGCTGTGGCGCACTAGCCCCTTCAGGCTGTGTTCACGCCGCCAACCCCAGTCCTCTCCCTGGGGTCCGACCTCCAAAGCCCGAGCCTCAGCCCCTAATCCCCGCCCGCCCTGGCGGGCGAGCACACAAGCCTCTCGGGCTGGTGAGCGCCGGTCGGCACCGATCCTCTGTGCGGGAATCTCTCCGCTCTGCCCTCCGCACCCCCGTTGCTGCGCTCTCGTCCGCGGCTCCGAAGCTCCCCGCTCCGCCACCCGCAGTCTCTGCCCGCGAAGGGGCTTCCTAGTGTGTGGAGACCTTTCCTCCTTCACAGCTTCCTCCCACTGGTGCAGGTCCCGTCCCTGTTCTTTTGTCTTTTTTTCTTTTTTCTTTTGCCCTACCCAGGTACGTGGGGAGTTTCTTGCCTTTTTGGAAGTCTGAGGTCTTCTGCCAGCATTCAGTAGGTGTTCTGTAGGAGCTGTTCCATGTGTAGATGTATTTCTGCTGTATTTGTGGAGAGGAAGGTCATCTCCACATCTTACGCTTCCGCCGTCTTGAAGGCCTCTCAGCTGCTTTTTCAAACGAGTCCAGTCAAGGTTCACGATTACATTTGGTTGTTGTGGCAGATTTCTCTTTTAATTTAAAATAGTCTTGGGCTTCCCTGGTGGCAGAGTGGTTGAGAGGCCGTCTGCTGATGCAGGGGACGTGGGTTCGTGCCCCGGTCCGGGAAGATCCCACATGCCGCGGAGCGGCTGGGCCCATGAGCCACGGCCGCTGAGCCTGCGCATCTGGAGCCTGTGCTCCGCAACGGGAGAGGCCACAACAGTGAGAGGCCCGCGTACCGCAAAAAAAAAAAAAAAAATAGTCTTAAATTTTTTCCATGACTTTTTGTAGAGACCAGGCCAGTTACATTATGGAATGCCTCAATTTGTATGATTGTTTCCACAAAGTATAATTCAACGTGTCCCTTTATCCCCTATATGTCCCATAGAATAGAAGTAATGTCTGGAGGACACGTTCTGGATGCGGAAGGCTATAGTGTAGAGCAGTGGTTGTCGAAGTGTGGTCCTCAAACCAGCAGCAGCAGCATCACTTAGTAATTTACTACAGATGCACATTCTTGCCCCAAACAACATCTACTGAATTAGAAACTCAGGGTGGACCCAGGAAGCTATGTTTTAACAAGCCTTTCAGGTGATTCTGATGTGTACTCCCACCAGAGAACAACCAGTGTAGAGGCAAGAACACAAGGTTTAGATCAGATTCTCTTGGATTTGAACACCAGCTCTGCTAGTAATTACAATTTTTATTTTGGACATGAATTTGCTTCACCTTTCTGTTTTTTAAAATGGGGGTAATATCTTCCTTTAGCTGTTAGGTTGCTTAATATACAAACCATTGCAACACCTGATCTGACACATATCAACTGCATGATAAGTTGGACTGTTCTCTTGGTCAGCCACTTGTTTTTTCTTTTAGTTAATGTAAAAGCTAATGCTCAAACTGAATGTTTACTGGATTAGTGGGGGTAAGCCATGCTGTGGTAGGAAAGGAATCTCGGGATAGAAAATCTCCACTCTTAAAAATAGCTAATACACCCAGTAACAAGCAATATATGGTAACTCCCGTCTGTTTTTCAGAGCTAGAGAGTTTTTCAGGTGTGAGGAGGATAGCTGATTGTAAAGCATCTTTAGTGCTTTACATTTCTTTTATATCAAACCTCCAAAAACAAAATTAGGGAAGAAAGGATAGGGAGAGTATTTCATTGCATTTGAAATTTTTTCTTCTTAATTCACATTCTTAATTCATAGAAAGCCTGACTATAAGCCTCCCCCAAATTGGCAGCATGACCCTAATCAATCTCCTCGTTTTCTACAAACCAAACATTTATAATAAAATTAATAAAACTCACTATGTAAGTTTTTAAAACTTGTGCCTTATAGTTTTTATAGTTTCTATATTTGTTCTTACTGTGACATGCACATTTAGGCCTCTAAATTCTTTTATTGGAAATAAACTATTCTTGAAAATGTTTATAAAGCAATTGTAACACCACATTTTGATTTTATTATTCTTAACCCTAAAATGAGAAAGAAATCAATTGTATTCCAAATAGATTGAGAAGCAAGGATAACTTGAAGTTTCTTCAAATTCCAGGAACAAAATTAAAAGACACAATTGGAAGAAATATTTGCAATACATACAATAGGCAAAAGTTAATGCCCATTATCTCGAAGGACTCCTATAAATCAATTTGAAAACTAGTCACAAAAGATATGGACAGGGCTTCCCTGGTGGCACAGTGGTTGAGAGTCTGCCTGCCGATGCAGGGGACACGGGTTCGTGCCCCGGTCCGGGAAGATCCCACATGCCGTGGAGCGGCTGGGCCCGTGAGCCATGGCCTCTGGGCCTGCGCGTCCGGAGCCTGTGCTCCGCAACGGGAGAGGCCACAGCAGTGAGAGGCCCGCGTACCGCAAAAAAAAAAAAAAAAAAAAAGATATGGACATTTATAGAAGGAAAAAAATGTGATGTCTAACGATCAGCCTCACTAGTGAGCAAGGAAGTGCAAATTAAAACAATGAAATACCATTTTCTCCTGCAGGTAGGCAAACACTGAAAAGGTTGGTGAAGTTGAGGGGAGAAAAGAGCACAGCTCATACTCTTCCAAGAAAGTTGAACCAGGGTAAAACTGGTTCAACTTTCTTGGAAGGTCATATGGCAGTATGACAGTATCCACCCATATATAAAATGTGCAACACATTCAACACAGCAATTAAATTTGAAATCTCTCTCCTACAGAAGTATTTGCACACATGAACAAAAATATATGTATAAAGTGCTAATTGAAACTTTTTGTAATAGAAAAACAAAATCTAAATGGTCCCTCAGAATGTTAGCTTATGGCACATCCATACGATATGAACGATTGGATTTAGAATCATTCCATGGTATATTTTGAGTACAGTAATATAATGCAGAATAATGACAAAATTAGAATTTTGTCAGCAAACAAACCTTTGTGTATATGTATGTGCGTGAGTGCACGTGCATACGCACATAGGGGGCTGGAAGCATACATACAAAACTCTTAACGGTGATACTTCTGGTATAAGGAATTGGACAGGTCAAAGGGCGATTTCACTTTTTACTATTTTCTTGTTTATATTCATCAAAAGTAAAATGTGAGCTTTTTGTAATTAAAAATGTAGAAAGAATCTGGGGAGATGAAAAAAGACATGGGAGACTTGGGTTAGCCGCTTGTGAAGGGAACAATGCCATGAACCCCTCTCCTAAGGCAGAGGCTGTGTGCTCCCTGCTGTCTGTGAGTTGGCAAGAACTCAGACTGTGGGCTTTGCTGGCCCAACAGGTGCTGGTACATTCCATCACTAGCCTGGCACTGGGCCTTCTGGAGAGGAATAAACAAGGTAATGACAGTCTCTAGAAGATACCATAAGAAATCCAAGCTTTGAGGACTAGCCTTTGAGCTCCAAAGCTAGGTAAGATGTAGGTTCTTGTGATCTAGGATTTGTTTATTTTGTGTCTTTGAAGTTAATGCCAAGAATCCAAGAGGTTTAAACTGCCCTAAATTATTTTTTCCTCATTTGGTCTATTAGTCCATTTACAGATGCATGTGCCTATCTGAAAAAAGAAAAAGGATCCGTTTCCGCACATGAGACTGAGTATCTTAATTATAAAAATTTCCGTTTGGATTCCGTTGGTAACTAAATTGATTGAGCATTTTGTTCTCAGAGTTTTGAGACGTGTATTGTATTAAAGAATTTGCCTCAAAACCTTAGACACACCTAAGGCACTATATCTGAAAGAAAATTTGAGTTTGAGGTTAGGTATCACGGCACTTTTGACCGATTGAACTATTTATCTAAATGATTGCTCAAAAACCAGAGAGCTGTGCTCTAGACTTTTTCCTTTATAGCATTATTTCATTGTTTTAAAATGTTGAATAAACATTTGAAAAATACTAATTTAGAATTTTTCTTTTAGACTTTGCATTTGCGAATAATGTAGACAAGTAAGTGATTTTTAAACTTTACTTTTCTTATCAGATTTTTCATAATCGTGTTGATTCACTAGATTATTCCCATTTCCCAAAATGGATTTTAATGGGTTAAAAAAATGACTAACTCTTCAATAGATCAGAAAAATTGCTGTCTTCCTGTGATATATGAGTTCAAAATATGTATTCATATTTGACATATTTAGATTTTTTAATATTATTATTATAACCTAAAATAAATGAAGATGTGGGGTGAGGTGGAGGGAGAAGTTAGACAAAAAAGTTAAAAAAGAAAAAGACAAAATCTTGAAAGTAAGCATAAAAAAAAACCTTAAGAATTACCTGATATTGTAAATGAAGGTCTTTACTTCTTTGTTTACTGTTCCCCTAAATATGTTCAGTGAGAGCAATTATTAACATTTTATATTCACTGGAATTTACATTTTCAAAAGAAATAGTTCATAAAACTATGAAAAACAGTAAATTTATGAATATTGATGAATTTTAAAATCATCATTCTGTTTTAATATTGCACTTAGGAATTTTTTCTTTGGATTCAGTCTTGAAAAACAGTATCTCCAAGCACTTTTACAAAATATAGTATAATGTAGAGTTATATAATAATTAACTATTATTAATAATAATTATAATTAAAGTTATAATAACTTTTCAATAAAATGTACATAAGATACTAATATGCATATGATATCGATATATATTTTTTAATCATTTCATTTAACCACTGATTTGAAATATGAATGCTTGAATATGTGAGACCTATTATAGCTGATCCCAAATATGTTCACTCTATTTTTTAAATAATATATACAATAAAAATGATGTTACTTGTCCTGAATGTCATTTGTCAGTAGGGCCCAAAAGTTATTTGTCAGTGGTACTACACTACAGATAAACGAAAAATATGGCACTGATTCACTTAAATTAAACATTGGTCTAACTGATTTTTTTTCTGACATAATTGACATTTTTTCAGAACTATGTTTGATGACCCAGAAGATGCTGTTTTTGTAAGGTCCTTGAAGCGATCAGCAATGGCTATTACCTCTCTGAACTGGGACACAGTTCCAACACGAGAGGAAAAGTACCTTGAAGAGAAAGACACAGAACCTGTCCAAATGCTCACAGTTACACTGAGATAATCCTTGGGGTTTCTAGAAATCCTAGTAGTTTTCAGTTATACAGTAAACTTTTCTGTGATTAGCATATTATATATTTATTGTGGTATTATTTGAAACATTTGAATGTAAACAGAAACACCAAGGAAAAACAATTCCTACATTTTATCTTAAGTTTCTTTTGAAGTAAAACATGTATATAGAAATGTATACAAGTCATAAGTGTTTTGCTCAAAAGAATTTCAAAAAATGAACATGTTCATGTAACAGGCATCCTAGATCGAGAAATGGAACCTTACCAGCACTCTAAAAACCTCCTCATTCCTGTTACCAGTCCAATGACCTATTACTATCCACCCATCCTCCTGATTTCTAAACCATATATTTATTGTGTCTGTTTTTGAAAGGCATATAAATGGAATCATAGAAGTTGAATTATTTTTTTCTGGCTTCTTGTACTCAACATTATAAAATTGTAAAATTGACGACGTTGTTGCCAACAGCAATAATTCCGTTGTTCTCATTGCTATGTAGTATTCCACTGTATGACTACACCATATTGTATGACTTTCACTCTCACCTTTGGAGGCACATGCCAGTTCTGGGTGTGGGTTTATGATCTGTGGTTGGCCTACACCAAAGCACTCTGCTAGAGGGAACGGAAAACAGAAAAGCTTTCAGCAGTTGCCTTGTGCTGAGACACGAAACCGGACGTGTAAGGTAACACAAAATGCATTGCTGATCTTCACCAGCTAAGCTAAAGCGCTTGATCTAAAGCTTATAAAAAGCAGAAGGGGGCTTCCCTGGTGGTGCAGTGGTTGAGAGTCCGCCTGCCAATGCAGGGGACATGGGTTCGTGCCCCAGTCCGGGAAGATCCCACATGCCGTGGAGCGGCTGGGCCCGTGAGCCATGGCCGCTGAGCCTGCGCATCCGGAGCCTGTGCTTCGCAACGGGAGAGGCCGCAACAGTGAGGGGCCCGCGTACCACACACACACAAAAATAAGCAGAGGGACATTTCCCCTTATCTGATGGTGCATGGACACTATCACACTGTACCACAGACACACTGGAGAAGTGGGGCTGAAATCAAAACAAGCAAGAGATGAAAACCATAGAGGGAGTAGTGAACTGTCACTGAGAATGTGTGATCTCCTTCCCCCTGTGGGCACTTGTGATTCTGTGCACAGCCAGAATCTGCAAAGTCCGGTATGGTCCCTGGCAGAAGGTTGCAGCTGAGGAGAAGAAAAAGTTTGGTATTGATGTAGGTGAGTGGCTGATATTAAGGAAAAATGATGGTGTGTTGCTTCCAAGATTAGGTCATAGAAAGAATCAAAGTCTTCTCTTCCTCTCTCTCCTTATCACGTATTCTGCAGGAAGCCAGCTGCCACGTCATGAGGACACTTACACAGTCCTCTGGAGAGATCCATGTGGTGAGGAACTGAGGCCTAATTCCAGAAGCAAATAAGGAACTAAGTCCTCTGCCAACAACCAAGTGAGTTGCTAGCCATCCCCCAGACCCAGTTAACTACCTTGCAAGCAGATCTTCTAGATCCGGTTTAAGCCACAGATGACTGCAGCCCTGGCTGAAAGCTTCACAGCACCCTCCTGAGAAACCCCAAGCCAGAACCACCCCATTAAGCTGCTTCTATTTCTGGCTGCAGAAACTGTATGAGATAATGCTTATTGATGCTTCAAGCTGATAAATTTGGGGGTAATTTACTACATAGTAATAGATTAGTAATACAATAACCCAGCCTAATCCATGGTGCTAGAAGTATTTGTTGTAAGCAAGGATGCCTTGTGAAGCCCCTGTCAAGCTGAGAGATATCACAGTGAAGTCTTCAAGGGTCATACGGCAGCAGAGGGCTAGTTACTGGTCAAATAGTAGTTTCTAGGCATGCTACTTGCATTCATTCTAGAACTAGGAGCCTGAACTGAACTCATCATGAACTGAGTACCATTAGACCCACCAAGCAATAATGTTGGGCAGGTAAAGCAACAATCCATTTCATGATGGAAATGGTATATGTTGGCTCAGATTTAAGATGGCTCATAAACTGCATAAGCAGTATTAATTTTTAATTAGATTGCAGTAAATTGAGGATGTGATATTGTAATCTCCAGCTTAACCACTAAAAGAATAGAAAAAGAATGTGTAGTCTGATATTTTATTTTATTTTATAAATTTATTTATTTATTTTTGGCTGAGTTGGGTCTTCGTTGCTGCGTGTGGGCTTCCTCTAGTTGTGGCGAGCGGGGGCTACTGTTTGTTGCGGTGCACGGGCTTCTTATTGCAGCAGCTTCTCTTGTTGCGGAGGATGGGCTCTAGGCATGCGGGCTTCAGTAGTTGTGGCACACGGGCTTCAGTAGTTGTGGCATGCAGGCTCAGTAGTTGTGACTCGCGGGCTCTAGAGCACAGGCTCAGTAGTTGTGGCGCACAGGCTTAGTTGCTCTGCGGCATGTGGGATCTTCCTGAACCAGGGATCAAACCCGTGTCTCCTGCATTGGCAGGCGGATTCTCAACCACTGTGCCACCAGAGAAGCCCTGATGTTTTGTTTTTAATCCCACAATTACTGAAAAGGATGAACAATTTATTCCAATTACAATAATATGTCTAACAAATTTTACTTAATCTCCTTTTTAGAGAACTAATGGAAATATATCTCATTTGTATGAAGAAAAAGATTTGCTTTAAAATGCACTCCTCAGTACTAGGCACTTTTTGTTCAAGAAAGAAGGGCTACTAGTGGCCATGATTGGAAAACATTATATTAAATACCATTTGCAGAAGAGCACAAAACAGAAGACACGATCCTTACTTAAGTAATGTAAAACTCTACCAAAATGGAACACACAATTGAGAGGGTGTTTTTAATTAAGTTCTTAGTTTTAAACAACAAAGACCCATTCAAATGAGCTCAAGTGAAAGCACATTTATATTCAGGATCCATCAGATGATCTTATAGCTAAGAAACAGAAAACACTGATACATAGATTTGTGGAGGGTTGTGGTTTCAAGCTGAGGCTCTGGAATCAGACACATCTAGCTTAGCTCTTCCACCTACCAGTTATGTTACTTGGACAAGTTAGTTAATCTCTAGGCTTTGATTTCCTCTTATTTAAAATAATAATAGTTATTTCATAGATTCTCAAGGATTAAGTTAGATCATGTAACAGGTAGAGTGGCTTTCTCAAAGAAAGTGCTCAATACATGTCGGCTGTTAGAGTTGACCCTTGAACAACTTGGGTTTGAACTACTCGGGTCCACTCATATGCAGATTTTTAAAAATAAATATGTAGCACAGTACTACACGCACCACAGCTGGTTGAATCCACAGATGTGAAACTGACAACATGGAGGACTGATTGGGAAGTTATACTTGGATATCGAGGAGAGTGGGCACCCCTAACCTCTGCGTTGTTAAAGAGCAGTTGTGCCCCTTAGGAACTATACCGACCATCATAGACTGAATGTGTCCCCTTAACATTGAAATCTAATTTCCAATGTAATAGTACTTGGAGGTAAGGTCTTGGGGAGGTAATCAGGTCATGAGGGCAGAGTCTCATGAATGGGATTAGCATGCTTCTAAGAGGCCAGAGAGCTAGCCTGCCTTTTCTGACATATGAGGACACAGCAAGGTGGCCCTCTGTAAACCAGGAATAGGACACTCACCAAGAGCTTGACCATGCTGGTACCCAGATCTCAAACTTCCAGCCTCCAGAACTGTGAGAAATAAATGTTTCCTGTTTCAACCACCCTAATCTATGGTAATTTGTTTTAGCAGCTCAAACTAGGACACCTGGTCTATTAGGGTTCCAGAGGAACAGAATCAATTGGGTGCATGCATATAGAGAGAGAGCAAGTTATATTAAGGAATTGCCTCATGGCATTGTGGAGGCTGGCAAGTCCAAACTTTGTAGGGCAGGCTGGTGTAGACTTGAAATTTAGGTATGATATGATGTTTCAGTTTTGAGTCCCAAATCCACAGAGCAGGCATTTGTTTGCTGGAGCTTATTTTTGTCTGTAGTTGTTGGTGTTTCCATGTTGCTGGCTTCTTCCGCCTCAAATCTGCTATATATGAGGCAAAAAAAAAGCCCAGGGAAAAAAACAAAGGGTCATTGCCTGGATCCTGAGGGGCCTAGCCAATCTGCCTTCTTCTGATTGTTTTATATATAATGTTTAGGGTTTTTAGTTTTACTTAGTACAAGGAATAAGGAAAAGTATGTCTACTCCATCTTCCCAGAAGCAGAAGTGTTCAGACTTTTTTTTTAAATGTAGTTGAGTTTATTTCCTTTTGTGGCTTCCGAGTTTAGTGTCACATTTAGGAAGACCTTCATGCCAAAGTCATTAAGAATTTTTTCATGGTTTCTTCTGGAATTGATAATTTTTTTCACATTTAAATCTTATCCATTTGGAATCATCTTGCGATTAAGTAGTTTTATGTGAGTTTATGAACTAGCTAGCTACATTGCCCTGAATTGATCAATTACACAGCTACCTGATTTATTCTAGACAAATTAAGATCACCATTTAAAAAGATGCTTTTATTGATTTATAAAACTAGAACTTAGTCCTTAAAGGCCATAGAAACTAGGCTAAGAGCCATCTTTTGGCGGGGGTGGGGGCAGAATCTCCTGTTTATCTGCTAAAGTAATTATTATGAGAAGAAATTTGCTTTTTCCAAAATTAAGATCTTGCTTTTCATCTATGCAAATGATGCTTTAATATCGTCTTAGTTTACATAAGCATGCATTAATCTCTATACAATTTCAAGCAAATACGAGTTTTTCCAAAATAAACATCAGTAAAGAGATGCAAAACACCTTGTACTGAGCTTCTTTTCCAACCAAAATAACTATAATCTAATCCAAAACTTGATGTGCCTTTGTACTTTTTCTAAGAGCATATAAATCTCAAAAATTTTAATTTATGTGCCTTCATTTTCCTTTGTTATATTTACATATATTTAACTCTTGAAATTTGATCCCATTTGTTTTCTAGTTGTCACAAGATATATTACTAATTCTTTGTTTCTGATTTATAGAAAGCCAGATGAGAAATTTGCTCATGTAACCAAACCCCATAAACCCAGTGCAGAGCCCAGTGGATTCAACATTTTTCCCTCCTTTTATCCCTCTCTTGTCTGTGTCTGCTCAGTGGCTACATTCTCTCAGGTACCTCTACATGTCAGCTCTAGCAGCTCTGGAACTGAATCCCTGTAATTTATAATTGTCCCAAGGGAGAAACAAAAATAAACATCCTCCCTCTTTGGCTTCAGGAATGTAAAATTTCTGAAAAGTATTCTTATTGGCCTAGTTGTAAACCATGAGAACTGGAAGACATCTACCTCCCACTCAAGAAGGGGACTGATTTGCTTCAGAAGCAGGGGAGATGATCCTGAGAAGATAAAAACACTGCAAGAACATCTACTTTAAGAATTTCTATTAAGTTTAATATCCAATAATATTAAAACTCTAGTAAACTCATATACATCATGATGACTAAAATCATTCATCTTTTTAAGAGCCTAGGGATTATCTGCCACATCCTGTAAAATAATGGCTTGTCTTCAGAGCTCTGTTATTATCTTACATCTGCAGAGAAACTACAGTGATGGTAACATATTAAGAGTGTACAATGTTGTAGTCAAAACTACAGACCTTGTTGAGTTCCAGTTCTGTACTTTTGGATACATTAGTGGACCTCTTTTAGACTTTAACCTCCTTATCTGCGTTATAGGGATAAAAATAAAGTCTACTTCATGGGGTTGTTGTGAATATTAAACAAGATAACTTCAGGGATACAGTAACTATTATTACCACCTATTGGATCAAAAAGCAGAATCCAATTTCCTAATAAACCCACTGGCTAATTTAATATTCTATTACATCTGCTCTAAGTATAAGACATATTGGAATAGTAAGACTATTCTTATCCTTTAGGTCTATTTTTGTTTGAGAAAAGTTTCTTGATGGCACATTGAAAAACAAAACAAAACAAAAAATGGGTAACACCTGTTTTGATGGTGTTATAATGGAAACATCTATTTTTGGTTATTTATGACAAAGGAAGGGAGTATAATGAGAACCAACCTCATTTCTCTTAAACCCCATCTTCTGACCACCCCTTTCTTGAAATACATCCATGGAAATTTTGATATTGACATGGCTTTATATCTAAAGTTCTCTTTGTCAAATTGGAAAGTTACTATTAATGCCAGTTGTAGCTGTGTTAAGAGTTCTGATTCATATTAGCATTCATTTCAATGAAGGGAAAATTACCTCTACGTTGCCTCATCTCTTGACTTTCCTATTCCCTTCTGCTGTTTCATAACCTTCCATGCTATGCAAAGACAGGGACCATGATGATACCACACACCCAGAAAATAATGAGAATCAGGGAACTCAGGTTAAAAAACATACTTGTGGAAGAGGAAGCCCTGGGAGGACTATTTTTCTGGTCAAAGATAAATGTTTATCAGTGTGTAGATTGAGGTACCTTGATGAGTGAAGGGAGGCTCGTCATGATTGACAAGTTCAGGTAAAATCTGCCTGTAGAATTCCTACCCATTTAACACTTAACTGTGATTTACTCACATGAAGTCTTCCTAGAGCAGCATGGTACAGGGTGTGCAGAAGATGTATGTGTTGGCACTGGGAGAAAAGTAACTGAGTGTAAGGAAGAGGAAAAGCAGCAAGACAGAAAAATCTAATCAGTGAAGTGAGGCGAGAATTCTAGTCATTTTGATTTGCAATTGTGAATATTAAAATAATTATACTGTGTTCTCCAGTATTTGCTAAGTTTCCTAAAATGTTTTAAGTTCTCTAGTATTCCTTTAATATTTGCTACCCTCGAGAGCTAAAAACTATTAAACAAGGTGTGAGGTGGCTATATCAGTAGGCACAATTTATTTTACAAATCAACACAAGAAACTCTGAAACACAGCACTATCTTCAGATCTCATACTCTAGCTTTATTTAAATACTCAGACACTAAAAACTGATGCCAGGACAGTCTATAAGTGACAGTTACAAATCAGTTTGTGGACAGGAAGAGCCACATGAAAAGCTTACAGGAAGGTAAAAGCCTTTCAAGTGGAAAATGGCACATGAGTTAGTCTTATAATTGTGGACACAGTATGTTTAGCCTTTGTTTAATTGACAGTTTCGTCAGACATCTTTTTAAATGCACATGCTGAGATAACTGTGGCTATGCCTTAGTTCCTCCTGGGGAATTTGACATTTCTGAAGGTACAAAGACTGTAGATAAAACACCACTGCAGGAACTATATAAAGTTCAGGCTGCTCAGGATAAATTCTATAGAAAAACTACAATTAGCTGAACTATGGCAAAGATACTTTAACATGTAGCTTTTCTTCATTTCATTGCATCTTTTTTTTTTTAAACATCTGTATTGGAGTATAATTGCTTTACAATGATGTGTTAGTTTCTGCTTTATAACAAAGTGAATTAGCTCTACATATACATATATCCCCATATCTTCATTGCACCTTAATAAGTAGAACTTCACTATTGTAAATGCTATTTATATGCATTTTATTTACATATAAGTTATGATTCTTTTAACTACCCATCTCTATGGCTATAAAATTTTTCTTTCCTGAAAATCTCCTCTCTCCTACAACTGTTCTGCTTGCCTCTTTGTTCCCTAAAACGTATATTTCTTCTTTAAAAGGTGATTTATTTTCCTTTGAGAACAACTGCTGGGAAGCCTGCCTCAGAAAGGGAATAGAAATGTTTCTCCTATATTTTGAAAAAAAATTTTTCTCCCTAGGAATATGTGACCAATTATTGAACAGAATCAGTAGGAAATTAGGGCTTGGTAGACAGAGCTTTGCTGGAGAGCACGTATTCTATGAAATGTGGAATCCTGCCACAGTACCATGCAGGTGTGGAGGCAAGGAGGACAGTCTCGTGAATTTTCCAGCTGCCTGCCAGGGTGAGGACTGTCCACGCTGGCACTTGCTCCGGCTCTTACTCCTCGGACTGCTGTGGACCTACAGGAGCATCCTGTAAGCATTCCAGCCCAGCATCACTCTGAAGAGATTCTCTCTCCCCTTCCACAGAATCTTTAGGATTGCAGTCCTCCTGGGAGATTCCTGTTTCAGCCTCCGGCTGCTCTTCATTAACACAGTTAGAATTGACATTAAGTTTGCCATCTGATAAAAAGAAAAAAAAAGAGTCATTTTGTTCCTACCGTGTGCTGGACACTCTTCTAAGTACTTTATGTGTATTCAATCATTTAATCCTCATAACAACCATGAGGCCAAGTATTATCTCTATTATCATTTTTTACAAATGGAGAAACTGAGAAGAGAGGGGTTTGTTAACTTGCTCATAGTTGCACAGCTAGGAAAAGAACAGAACTGGCATTTGAACTCAGGCCTTGAAATCAGGATTGCTGACTGGCAAAATCCACATTCGAATACAATTTTGCCATGAGTTAGCTTGACGTGCTTGGTTAGGTAACTGCCTGTACAAGGCTGTTTCCTTATCCATAAAGTGGTGCATAATAAAGCCCGTCCTACATTTGTGGAGAATAAAGGTGTAGAATGGTGTGTGATACGGGCTGATGTCTAACAACCAGGAGTTCCCATTCTACTGACTGTCCTCCCATATGGCTTCTCTAGTACCTGTCAACATAAAGGATATACAAGTTTGGTTCAGAAAACAGGAGAACGCACAGCAGTCAGAAAGCCTGACTATTCTCTTAACAATTTATTTCTAAAAATTTAATTTTGTATGAATTCAGCTTTGTACCAATCATCCATTCCCGCTAGTAGTGTTTCTCCACCAGGTGGTAAAATGGACACAGTCCCTTGAGGGGTGGAGATGGACGTGCTTAGTGTTAGAATCACCTGGGCAGTGTTTTCAAACTATCACCCCCCAGAATGTGCTATATATCCTCTGGGTAGTGTGGGCGGTTCTCTTCTCCAATATATGAATCATTGCTCAAGCAACTCACTGTTCCTGATGAAAATGAGTCACATACTTACTTCAGGAGGGAGGGAGAGGAAAAATAATATGGAACTCACTGCCCTCACACTTGTAGAAATTTAATTTGTTCAAGTTAATTTGTAATTTATAGATTTACTCTGTAATTTCACCTGAAGTTTCATAGTTAAGAAATTTAAAGGCTTCCGACCTTAAAATTTTTGGGTAGCCATTAGGGGAAATTTAATTATTTTCGTATTCAAAGACCTTAAAATCCTTTGTGAGCAAAATATAAGTAACAACTCGTTAAGAGTGCATGGTTCCAGGGCAGTCTCATGAGTCATAACGTAGAATGTGGAATAAAACATATTTCTCAGAATCTTTTTTTAAAATTTAATTTAATTTATTTATTTTTAGCTGCATTGGGTCGTTGTTGCTGTGTGTGGGCTTTCTCTAGTTGTGGTGAGTGGGGGCTACTCTTCATTGCAGTGTGCGGGCTTCTCATTGCAGTGGCTTCTCGTTGTGGAGCACAGGCTGTAGGCGCACGGGCTCAGTAGTTATGGCACACGGGCTCAGTAGTTGTGGCTCGTGGGCTCTAGAGCACAGGCTCAGTAGTTGTGGCCCACGGGCTTAGTTGCTCCACGGCATGTGGGATCTTCCCAGACCAGGGTACAAACCTGTGTCCCCTGCACTGGCAGGCATATTCCTAACCACTGCACCACCAGGGAAGTCCCATCCTCAGAATTTTATGTCTTTCATTTTCTAGTGATAGCTGGCTGACTACAGTCTTGTACATTATCCCAGGGACTCAAAACAGGGATACATTTAAGCATGATCCTTATGTTGGTTAACCCCAAGCTTCCTTGGTCCCCTAAGACTCACTTCCTGTGTGTCCTGTGTTAATATCATTGATCCTTTCCCCACTGACCAACAGTATGATCTTGGTTTTTATACACTTACTGTTCTCCTCTTCACTCTTTTCTTTGGCAGCCTCCAACTGTTGCTTCTCATAAATGTCCTTGAGACTCTTACAGATTTTCTTATGTGCAAACCAATGTGTTTTCTGGCAGGTTTGATCGCAATATATTACCTGAAGGCAATTGTACGTTTATTTTCAAGAGGTGTAATTGCACAATTTTTCAATTATGACATTCAACCAAGTACTGTGCTGTAAAAACGTTAACTTTTCTATGCTTTATTTTAAAGGACCTCCTGCTGGTCCAAGGAGGATGAGAAACACATGGAACACAAGTGCCCCAGCCAACCCCAGACATGAGAGAAAAAATAAATGATTGTTGTTTTAAGTAAAATATTTTAGAGTGTTTTTACATGTGGCAATAGTTAATCAATATAGATGGTCACATTTAATTCTCACAGCTGTAGCCCGATTTCACACATAAGGAAACTGAGGCCCAGAGAAGTAAGTAATTAAAGGAAATGAAACTGGGAAGTAGGTTATAGCAGAATATGATAGGTTACAGAAGAATATGCTGAAGAATTTCAACCTTAAAAAACAAGAGGAAATTAACATAATCTATAGGGTAAAGTGAATGTATAGACGCATGCATGTGGGTGACATTTGTATGTAAGAAGAAGCCATTCAGATATGCCCTTTATAAAGATAATGCTGACAGAAGTGGGTAGTAATCCAGAAAGCTTAAAGATTGGTAACAGTCAGAAGGGAGCTGTAGTTTTACAAGGAAGAGTTGATGAAGAGATTGTAGTTAAAGTCAACATCAGAAGATTTAAGACTGCATATTTAGAACTGTTCCATTGTAGGTTCTCATATCTGCACCAGTCTCAGTCCCCTATGGATAATTTTTCTCTTGTTTTCTCATATTCATTCATTTATATTCTTTCCTTTTTGGGGGTAGTCAGCATAGAAGCTGGGCAGCCTGTGAGTTTGACAGAAGGTAGAGAGGACACAGAACTACATTTATCCTGTAGTTCTCTTCCAAAATTATTTTAAAATATCAGATGCAATACTTTATATCTAATGGATTAGAATTTATTAGAAAACAGACATCAACTATTATATTTATAGAATATTAAAACTCAATTATCAATTTGGATGAAATCTAAACCAGATGTCAATGAACTGAAAAGAACTTCATTCTTACCATTTTGCACACTGAGCATCTTTTACTTGCTCCTTTTTCTCCACAGGTAGTGCAAAATTCAACATCCAAGAAACCCACCTGACCAGTGATGGCCTGGGTAAGTACAGAGAATGCAGTGGGATCAGAACCCTACAGTGGGTTAGAAGAGGAGGAAAAAAACCTCTGAAATCACCATTGAAAGACACAGAGAAGACACGTCAAGAACAAGAGACAAAATTATTAAGGCGAGAGACTGCACAGATGATGACAAAATGATAGATGCCTTTCTGAGTACACCTTTTTCTATACAAAGTACATGGCAGGTAAGTCATGGATGCAAATATTCAGAGAGAAAAACATTTGCCTTATTCTAGAATAAAAGTATTTTTTCAATTAGGATTATTCAGTAAGCACACAAAGATTTCAGATATATGATAGTGAGCTCAGAGTGGAATTTCCTTCTGAGAATTAAGACAATATACATATTTTGAGGGACAATTTATAGGGTACATCACAAATGTTTATATTAATTCTTAAAACTTTAGTGCAATTTAAATGTTTTAAAGACTTTAAACTATTTACTTGATGCTGGTCTGCAATTCTAATAGTTAAAAATTATCACCGTTATTATTGAAATGTTCCAAACTCTTAAAATTAAAAAGACATAGATGTGATTGCATTAGGGTATTAAGAAAAACCAAAAATATGAAAATTATCATATGGCTACTGAAAATCAGAATGGCTTGCTAAAGAGGATTTATGAAATTTTTTTACATGGGAAATTATAAGGGCAGATATTTATCTGCCTGGGATAGTGCTATTATGACCTATTTGAATGTTTATCAGCCTAGCATAGTACTATTAAGACCTATTTAGAGCAATTACAGGGTATTGAGCTCTCTTACCTGCTCAAAACAGTTCTTGTTTCCGAGTTTTTCAGATTTGCTTCTTTATTCCCAACTAAATTTTTGCAAATTTTCATAATTTAAATTTTCATTTGCATTTACCTTTTCTTCCTAAGTTTATTTGTTTTAATATTATCTTATCAACTGTATACAACAGAGCTTTACAAATACCACCTTGGAACATTGTTTTACACTGTACTCATTTTGAAAACCGCCTTACTCCTCCTGAAAACAAATGATGACTGAACTTCCTTTCACATTCAAGGGCTGAGAATTCTCTTTTGGAATGAAGATAGTATAACAGTGAGAAAAAAAGAGTGAAATAAAACCTCAGGTACTAGATATAAGTTAATAATTTCATAAGGAATGTATGTCTATGGCAGTTGTGCTCATAAGAGAACTTGTTAAAAATTCAGATTGATCTATACTTTCTAAATTAGAATCTCTAAGGATGTGGTCCATGTACCTGCATTATTACAGGTAATTCTGAAACATACTAAAAGTTTGAGAATTACTGATACTTAAATGTTACAATGAACACTTATGAATCTATAAAGTTATTCTGCCTTAAAAGTAGAGTATTTGATCAGACAACAGTCTGGCCCACAGAGTATGATATATTCAACAGATTTTACAACAATTACATGGTTTTTTTTTTTTTTTTGTAAAAGTGACTGAGACATGTTCAAAATCTCCCCCACAATAGGGCTTTTGTGGGAGTCAGAAAACAATGAGATTCTCACAGATGTAACCGGAGGTAAAAGTAAAGGATTTTTTGCTAGAAGTATGGCTGTTAATGTGAACTGTTGCTTCAGAAAAAAATTGACGGTACAGTAGAGTAACCACATGAAATCTTTCTTGTCACAGTTGAATGACAAAAATTCTTTCTTGCTGTGCAAAATCTTGTCATCTACTTTGTTAAATAAGAATCTGTTTAGGCACCAGAGCTCCGCCTATAGAAGACATTCAGCCTAAAAACGAACAGGATGCTTTATTCAATGTATCCTATAAAATCAGAGACATTAGCTAGCCTTCCAGATGTTAAAATATACACTGTCAATTGAGAAAGCAAAATATCTTTAACAGTCATCATCTGTTACAATGCTGGAGCAGCATTTCTTAAGTGTAGCCATGCCTCACACTTCCTGC